>NW_025726577.1:600000-900000 GCF_021461395.2 Schistocerca americana | reverse complement strand
GCGGAATATCTGTGGTTACAATTCTGGTTAATGGTGAATGGACCATCAGCCAATCGATCACTGTAAAATATTTATCATCCTTTCTGTTCAGGGAAACGGCGTTAGAGTGGTTAAACGTCTCAACCGTGAAGCATAGAGATATTGTTTGTCTTTTTGGCTTCATGCAGAAGTATGTGTGTGTTTGAGTTGGGCACCAGTAGCTAATTCTCAAATGTTACTTTAATGAGAAGCTTGCAGGTCCATTAGGTCAACATTTTACTGCAGCTTCGAACTTAGCCTTCTGGCATGTGTTCAACATTTGTATGACTGTGTGACTATGTCCATGTATGACAGTGGGCTCCCTGAGGGTGAATCTGTGTTGCGTGTGACTTATTCGTCAATGTGAGTAAGATGTTGGCGAAGCCATAAGAAAAATTCCACCTTTTATTTTATCATCAATTTCCAATTTAATGTGCCAGTTCGTTGTGACATTTTGGAAACTGTTTGCAGCGATTCTTTCTGAGTGATTGACACACTACATTTGTCAAGTGAGTCATCCACTACCAAAAATAATCTAAATTGACTGGGGGTGGGGAATGAGAGATTCTGTGTCCTCTTTTGCGTGTCTCCTCTCATTTTAATCAATTTTATTAGTGTTCTATGTCATTGCACGGTAGTAACAGACCGAATAAGGTTATTGTAGTGAGAGTATTTGTACTGAGTGCTCAAAAAATAATGTTCACTTGATTCCTATACGCGTTGGGTTACTTCCCTGGGTGGCTTGTGCGAGGCAACCATCGGAGGACGTGGCACATGGCATTTCCGGTTGGGGGCTGCACTTCCCTGAATCTGAGGGGTTCGTACAACAGGCTTAAGCCCCTGGTGGAACGACCTGCGAGACGTCCGAGTGTCGCCGCAGTTTATGTGTTTACCATTCCGGCGCGTCCGGAACGGAGATTCCTGGCACCGACTGACTGCATTCTCCTCTTGATTCTGACAACACTTGTGTCCACAAGTCTGGGTGCGACTGTCTGGCGCCAGATGGCCCGCGGTCTAGGCAGGTTGTTTTCGTAGCCAGTGAAACGGCAAGTTCAGTGGCCTTAGCTGAACAGCAGAGGCGTGACTGGTCAACTTAAACTGAGGCTGGTTGACGTCATAAAGCCCTGCTCGGAATTGCAGGGAACGGCCGTTATTGGCGCGAATGATGTTCCGAGACAGTGTGCGGGAATTTTGCAATCAGCGGTTTCCGGGGAGAGTAGAGAGCTGGCTCCGCTCTTGCTTAGAATTGTCAGACAGCCTCCGCTGCCAGGCGTTGACACAGAGTTGCTGCACGGCACAAGTCGGCCCCTGCATCACCAGGACGCTGCCTGCCGACGGCGCGCTGCAGATTTCAGTACCGGTACAGCATTGTGCGGCTCCAGCATTGTAGGTCCTTATCAATACTGAATCACTCAGCACCAAGCATGCTCACATTGTTACAAGTCCACCTTGTTTGTTTCTCCATGTGATCCCCTCTCACTGCTAATTGCGATACTGCTGTATAGTCGGGAGATTAATATTTGATTAATTAGGACCTCCAGTCATTGTCGTCAGTCTATTGCCTCACAGACAGTAGGAGCCCCTTGTTCTCGAGCCAACTCTTATTCTCATAATATTTCAGTAACCCTATTCTTTAACGAAGTGTCTGTGTCGATAATCATGTGAATTTATGTTCTGATGTATAATAAATCTCATTCTCATATTTAATCCGTATATCTTGTCGTAGAGATATGCAGAATCCCATTTCCTGTTGTTTAATATGATAAAGTTCTCTTTTTTCTGAGTAGATTACTATTCTTATTAAATTATTGTGAGTGTGCACTCCTTATTTAACTAACTAGCAGGGGCCACCATCATTTTCCTCCATTACCATTGTGCGCATAATTAATTAGCTGCTAGATAAGGAGGGGGTCGAGAGCATCTCTCGTTCTCATACAAAATTCGTCACAATTAGAGAGGTACAAACTCTTCTCCACTCGGCACCTCGCAAGATTTCATTAATGACTTAGCTGTCACGACAACTCGATGATGGCAGACATCTGTAGCTAAACCTTTCTCTTTCGTGCTTGTTTATCGT
The DNA here is from genome assembly GCF_021461395.2 of Schistocerca americana. Lineage (NCBI taxonomy): Eukaryota > Metazoa > Arthropoda > Insecta > Orthoptera > Acrididae > Schistocerca > Schistocerca americana. The sequence goes on along the minus strand of NW_025726577.1, from coordinate 897,905 downwards.
TGTTGCGAAGAAAATTGCAGCATTCATGCATATAATGCAGTAAGTAATTCGGTTCCCCTTTTACTAAGTATTCAGTTTATAAGGTTAGTCGCAACAGGAATGGCTCGGACTGGAGCAGTTGCTTCCTGGACAATTACATGACAGACGTAAGAGTGCTATATCGTGTGAGCATTTTGCTCAGTCTTTACCTAAGAAAAATACCAGAATAGTAACAGTAATGGTCAGCTTCGCCATGAATTACAGGCATAGTTTAGTTCATAAGAAGTAGTCTGATTCAATTGTGTGTAAAATAAAATGTGCCAACGACGATAACTTTAGTGAGTTTGTCTCTGTAGTGCGTAGCTTTAAATCTGGGTTTATGTAATAGCTGTTAACTCAGTCCCACTACGTAATTTATCGTTTAAATTCGTCATCGCATGAAACTACCAGAAACGTGCTGCTTGACTGCTAGATGCCGCGTTCTTTACTTCTTTCTGTTTTTATTCCTTTAATAGAATCACAATTTAACTGCCATCGTTCCGTGGCGCCAACACCAGTAATCGACCGCTGATGCAGCGACAGAGCTCTCTGGTCTGCAGGAGACGGAGAACAAACGGAAAGATAAACTCAGCTTCTACATTACTATGATCTGCATTTGCGATCAATGTCTGAGGTTGCTCACAATCAGTACAGTGTCACTATGAGAATCTGATGCTGCGTTCATGATTTTGAGGCTCGCGCGCTGGCTTTCCAGTGTGGTGGCGGAATATAGGCGGACGAATGGGCTGGGAGTCATTCAGTGAGCTGTGTGTAGCGTGCGTAAAAAGTGAATTATTTGAACAGGGCTGGTTGAGACAGGTTTGTTATCCAGCGCCGTTATACTGGGCGCGGAAAAAGTGCAGGAGGAAAGATAGCATGAGACATAGTATTTTGTGTATGGCCACTAAGGGTCGTAGCTGCATATTTTCTGGGCTACAGGAACGTAATTGAAATCTGACATACGAATGTCTTCACTCAAATGACTGGTAATTTACAGAAAATGTATACGTAAACACAATATTTGGACTAACCAATCGTCGCAATGAGAAAAAGGTAAATTTAAATTATCACTTTCACCTGTATCAGATTTAGCTGACGCACGCTAGACAGCATTGTTCCAGAAATGAAGAAATAACATGTCCATGTTTCATTTTTCAATACGCCTTAAAAGGGCTAAAAGGAACGAAAAATAAGCCACCAGTTAATTAACAAAATTATGTGGAGCAAATGTTCCAACTGACCACGGTTCATGCTGGCATAGCGCCTTAAATACTCAACTGCGACCTCTACATTCCTTCACTTGATGCTTTGGCTTTTGGTCAAATTGTCGTTCCGCACCCTGTATGTGCCACACAATGCGTGACAGAATGTTGGTCAAATGCTCAGGAGTCAAGTACACCTAACCTTTGGTGCAAAGTGCTAACAAAGGCAAAATGACGGTTGCGTTGGTAGCTATCAGTTACTTTAAAATCCAGCAGACAATAAGTATGATACGCTTGACAAAGGCGCTAAGAAAATAGATGTATAATACAAAAAGTCCTCTAGTAAAGTAGTAAATGTGTAAACGTCGTGACATGAGCGTCAGTCACGCTGTTATGGGGCAACACATGAGACCCTACGGAATCGGTATTATTGATAGCAAAGACTGTGCACCGCTGGTCGATTGCCAAAGCATTGAAAACGAAACAAAACTTTTAACTGATTTGGTCACATCGATCCTATCACCATGCGTAAAGACGGTATTTTTTAATATCGTCTGTGATTCAGTAGTGATGAACGAGAGACTGTTCAATACGGTGATATTAATTTCTTTTTGTATCTCTATATGTACCTAAAACATACGAGGTGTGGCTAGAAAAAAACCGGACTAGTACTGGTGAAACAATAAAACGAATGCAATAAGGCTGAAAGTCGCGTGGCCTGTCACGTGACTCTCGCTCCGCCTACTGCTCGAGTTTCATCTGCCTCCTGCACTCAGTCTGCCCGTGGCGTCTGTTTTAAGTACTTGACGTTTTGTCTGTGCGTCGGAAAATGTTGAGTGTACAGAAAGAACAGCGTGTTAACATCAAATTTTGTTTCAAACTAGGAAAATCTGCAAGTGAAACGTTTGTAATGTTACAACAAGTGTACGGCGATGATTGTTCATCGCGAACACAAGTGTTTGAGTGGTTTAAACGATTTAAAGATGGCCGCGAAGACACCAGTGATGACACTCGCACTGGCAGACCATTGTCAGCAAAAACTGATGCAAACATTGAAAAAATCGGTAAACTTGTTCGACAAGATCGCCGTTTAACAATCAGAGCAGTGTCTGAGTTAACAGGAGTTGACAAGGAAAGTGTTAGGCAGATTCTTCATGAAAGTTTCAACATGAACAAAGTGTGTTCAAAAATGGTTCCAAAGTGTCTCACAATTGAACAGAAGGAACGCCGAAGAATGATTTGTTCTGACATCCTGGAAAACATTGAAAGTGATCCCACCTTCTTACAAAATGTTATTACTTGCGATGAATCGTGGTTTTTTACTTACGATCCCGAAACTAAACGCCAATCGATGCATTGGAAAACTCCTGGTTCTCCACGACAAAAAAAAGCACGAATGTCAAAATCGAAATTCAAGGCAATGATGATTGTTTTTTTTACATCAAAGGGATTGTGCACATTGATTGGGTACCAGAGGGACAAACAGTGAATCAGCATTACTACATTAGCGTCCTGGCTACCCTACGTGAGCGAGTACGGAGAAAACGGAACGATTTGTGGAGAAAAAAGTCATGGATCCTTCACCAAGACAATGCCCCAGCTCACAGTGCGTTGTCAGTGAAGACGTTTTTGGCAAAACACAACATTCCCATCTTAGATCATCCACCCTACTCACCTGATTTGGCCCCCTGTGACTTTTTTCTTTTCCCTAAAGTCAAGTCAGCTTTGAAAGGAACTAGATTTGAGACTGTTGAAGCAGTAAAAGAAAAAGCGACGGAAGTAATGTACGGACTTACCGAAAATGATCTGCAGCATTGCTATGAACAGTGGAAAATTCGTATGGAGCGGTGTAGAGACCGAGGAGGAGAGTACATTGAAGGAGATAACATGAAATTGTAAATAATTGTAAATAAATGTTTTTTCGAGCATCAGTCCGGTTTTTTTCTAGCCGCACCTCGTATGGGCAATGACCTAAGGTACCACGCAAACGTCGACCAGAATTCAATATTTGCTGCGATTTTCCACATAGCCTATTTACTGAGCTGTCAAGGTGAACGGTACGACAGATACGACGTTTACACCGGACACAACATTCAGAAGGCGAAAATTTCGGAAACAGTTTTTCTCTACTTATGTTTACATATTAAACCTTGACAGGTTTTGCTAGTCCTTATTACGAGATTCATAATTTTTACGAGTATCGTCTCTGCAATGCAACTGTCCTTGGTACAGCCAACTAATCGGTGTTTTCCTAATATGGAGAGGAGACATTAACAATTATTGGTGGGTATGGATTTCTTACGTACGCCAGTGAAAATATAAGGAAGAGGGGAAGGAGGAGATTGCACGTAATGGCATGCTCAAAAGTACTATCCACGTCCGTTAAAGTGTTGGAAGGTGCTATATTGAGCGTCCAAAGTTAAGCTTACTGGTGCACGGTTGTGAATTAAGTGCAGATATAAGTTGCGCAGCAATTTGTTTTGCGGCTTTGTGGTATAGACTATTCAAACACGATGGAGAATGGACGGCATACTTGACAAGAGGTTACAAAAACGATAACTTTACGTGTTTCCACATTGTCAACAAGCCAAGTACGGGCCTGTTTTTATATACGACCGGAAAGTGCAGGAGACCACAGCACCATATCGGGAAAGAAGATGTCGCAGCGATGTAAACATGTCGTCCACACGGTTCAAGCGATCCTTTTGCTGAATCAGGAGACAGAGCGATTAATAATTATATAGTTGGTAGCTGTAGCCAGGAGAGCTAAAACCAGGCGGAAAGATGTCCGCCGTTTGCGTTTTCAAGGTGTATTAGGCGTAAACTAGACCAAAAATGGAAAAAAATGCTTCTTTAGTAGGGTCACTCGATTACTGGGTTGGCGCGTTTGTCAGGGCAGGATCGCTCGTAATGAGTGAGTCGCGAGTGTCGATGTTATGACGTCACCATACTGTCAGCGATAGACGCCCTCCCGAGATCTGAATATATGTAACACCACTGAAGCGAAGGGAACAGTTGATTCTGGGAAGCCCGCCATATTTCTAACATTTTCCCTCGTTTGATACTTGCCTAATCTGAGCGTAATATTTCGCTAGGCGTTGTACGGAAAACTATTTGGAGCACTGTTAAAACGAAATATCGAGGAATAGACAGATTCCTTTCTATAAGGAAAGGGCTTTACTTTTTCTGTCATCATAGAGGCCGCACAGATCAGATTTCGCAAACATGATTTCAACCTGTATAGTGGCTGTTCTGCAGAGCAGTTCGTCGAATCAGCTGCTTCCCGACTTTGGGGAACAGCGTCGCAGACGTCGACACCTTGTCTGGCAGCACGGCGATAGTGATGCGGAGACGGAAAAAAAAGGCGATGGACCTTTCTGAATTAATCCTGAACTGCTGCTAAAGTTCATCTCGACAAGAGCACGGACGTGGCACAAGAAAGCCGTCGCGAGAAACACCGTTCCCAGCTGTAACGGAATTTTCCGGCCTACAGCTGTTTTCACAGCTATTTATTGTAAACACCGGGCCATTTTAATTGTCCGTTTACGTGACCGTGACGAATTACTGCGCGGTGAAGTAGAAAGAACTGCGATTACGACGATAATCCCAAGGCTTTTCTTAGCAGTAATTTAATCGAAAGAACGTAACATTTCTTATCGTGTTTTCTGCGGATTAAGGGAGACAACGCTATGCCGTTTCAGTCTGTCCCCTAAGCAATGACACTAAAAGACAGATTTGCCCCGAGTGGAGAAATCGCTTCATCGTATCGCTAGTACGGGCGACCTCCAGATTCAGCCATTGAGAAGAGTCTGCTATCGACGCTTCCTCAGCTCCCAAATAGAGCAGTGCACACACCTAGAGGTGAGTAACATACACGGTAATGAATGACTTCGTTAAATATACTGATATCAGGTTTCTTTTTTTTTCTGGTCCCTCTATAAACCTACGGCACAAGAGTAACATACTCTGTGTCGCACGGTGGTGGTACGTGCAGGTACGGTGAAGTATAATCTGTCGAAACAAAGAGGTGCTATCAGTTTCTTCTGACCAGAAGACATCGTAGCTTCATATACTACAAATATGTTACCGATTCTGAGTAAACTGAAAGCACCTAAATACTTCCTCCAGAACCGTATCTGCACTGGCTGCAAAACTTTAATAGTAGCAGGAAATTTCAATGTTTACGTCGAAGCATCGGTCTGGACGAATCAGAAGAGTCCTATTGTCTGTGTCATGTAAGAAGGCGGCCCAATTTTCAGCTGTTCTCCTCATCCCCCTCCACTAGCCACTGGCGGCCACTAATATTCATGCTCTTTCCGAGCGGCTAGCAGCGAGTTACAGCAGTGAGCGAGAATCTCGCTCCTACGTGCAGCACTGTTGCCGCACTTCGCCACAACCGAACTGTCCATCCAACCATCAATTTTTTTCTTTCCTTTATTTTCTTGCAGCAGTACAGCTGTGAATGTGTACCTCGTAAATGTTTAAGAGCGATTAAAAAAAAAAAGTTATATGACGGCAATAAACGTGAAGTGCATCACAAGCAGGCGAGGCGGATTATTTACATTTATAACTGTTTCAAACGTGAATTTAAAAGCGCGTCTCCTACGGTTGATATTTGAAAGCACAACAATGGCCCCCAGAACCATGTGGAGTCGGCAAAGAACTGTTAAAGCGAATTGTAAAGGGAAGTGTCAAGACTGTCGGAACTGTAGAAACAGTTGGTTTCGTGTCGCCGGAAAGCATCGAAATCGCAAAGAACCTGTACCACAAATGGATAGTTTTAACAATGTTGTTTTAAAGAGATCCGTGTGAATGATGAATGCCTGACATAACAAAAACGTGTTACAATTACGCAGGCTTCAATGGTAAGCGCTTCGTCAAGGTAAAGAATTTTCAAAGACATTGGTTCCAGATATGTTAAGAAGAGAGTTTTTAGTTCAGACAAATGATATAGGTGCAGCACGAACTACATCCCATATAAAGATTCACGATACAAGCGAAGCAGGTAGGTCAGCAGTGTATTACCTTGATGAAGTATGGGTCAATTATAATGATTCCAAGAAGATGTGCTGGAAAATTATTGATGGTACTGGCGGTTTTAAATTTCTCATAGGGATAGGTTTTCGGACAATTACTATGCAGGCTGACTCTTCTCGTTTTATTTCTGAGAATAAACTTGTATTTACGTGCAAGTAAAACAGCAGTGATTACCATTCTGGATGAACGCTGCCAGCCTCGTGATGTGATTCACAATTCTTGTCATAGCTCGCTTCGAAGTCGGTCATTGCCAATTATAGTTAAACTGTTATAGAAAAAAACATCAAGTACAAACACCTGAAATGTGGATATTTTTCCCCAGCTTAAAAATAAAAATAGTAAGCATCGTATAATCTAGACTCGTGTCGATCTTCTGCAGCTCGTTAATTTATACTATACCAGTCACGTGACAGAACGTTCACACACGACTTCCTTGCACATGAATGCGGTCACAGCATTTTGCGTTTACTCACGTGTCACTGTCATTGTAGCCACATGGAATTAATTTGGGCAAAGGGTGTTAAGACTATGTGGAAGAAAAAGAAACAAAACATTCAAGGTACCATACAGTGAATCGCTTGTACATGAGGCAATAAGCAACGAGGCAACAGACAACATCCCACCTGTACTGTGGGCATAGTCTGTGTGGCATGCTAGGAAGAAGAAATTGACAGGGAAACGATGATTGATATAAGACTTGAACCTATCATCATAAATTTAATACCAGATTGTTCAGAAACAGACTCAAACACAAGTGAAGATGGTATTTCAATGTAGACTTTGGAACAAAGTAATATTTCTTAGTTTTAAAGACTCATGGCTTAAAAATGTGTTTGTCAACAGATCAGTTGCATACATAATAATGAGAAATTCCTAGCCTTTCTGATTAGGACTTGTATCCTTTCAATTATGCAAACCACAAATGTATTGCCCAAGAAGAAGTTAAGCTTCTCCCACCGTATTGTAAACCTCTGTCATTTTCAAGTCACTTACTGGACAGGGCTCAAAAATGACAATGATGGTTACCTGTCGACATATCGGTAGTTTTCGATGTTATCGGTCAGATTCCCTGGAGTTATTGCCAGGTGGAGCTTAATTTTTTGCTTGTTCAATTGATTATCGATGCGGTCTCTCACTGTAACATCTAACGTGTTAGTTTACACTCACAATGCCCGTTAACAAAGAAAAATATGACAACTTACTGACCATTCTTACGGTAGTCTTTTACATTAGTCTTTTCTTCCACTAATTCTTTTTTTACACGCACTGATTACACTCAACTACCCTCAAACACACACACACACACACACACACACACACACACACACCTTAGACACAGAGCAGAAGCAGTTGTCAAGCAGATATAATGATTTCGGTTTGTGCTCGAAGTTAATTTTGTAGTGTACTAAATTTCTACTTATAATGCATTTATAATCGCAATAAATGGTAATTATTGCAAGCAGTTTCAATGTCGTTTTGAGAAAAATGGTACTTCACTTCTTCACAAAACTGTGTCAGCTGTTCTCGAACATTTACTATTTCCCTCGTAGATTTGAACCTATAATACTCGCTTTTGTGTGGCTTTTCGCGTAACTCACGGCGGAACTGCTCGTGTTTAATACATTCTCTTTAACAATTTGGATCGATACGAACATTAGGGATGGCGAATAGTGTGTTAAATTAGCGCGTCGAGTGTTTAATAATTTATTATTTATCGCCTTGTTACAGTCGTTTAATCGCTGATACCTTGAGCGAGAATAACGTGCAACGAACAGAAAATAGTGCCACATGCAGTCGGGCCGTGTTTCGATGTATCAGTGTCGATTCCTGCAGATTTCTCGTACCACAGTTGTTGGAAACGTAAACCACGCCTTCCTGGTTACGTCACTGCAACGAAATAACCAATGTTCGTAGAGGACGCAAGTATGCGAAAACCACCAAACAGTCAGCACTTCGGACTGAGTGAGTTTCAGTGCGACACGGCGTCTGTTGCCACTGATTCCAGCAGCCGTGGCTGTCTGTAATTCTGGACCGCCAGCCGAGAGTGACAGCAGGTTGCCTCTGTTGCGCCTTGCAGTGCTGACAGAAGTTTATTTTTCAACATTTCGCTTAATTTGGCCGAATTTGAACATCTAAAATGTTGTAAAGTACTCATTCAAAGGTATAACCTGCCGTTACGGCTTTCACACAGTAAGAAAAGTATCACAGTTGTAAACTCAAGGCGTGTCGCACGGCGCTGAAATACGCGAACGTTATTCACCCAGTTTTGAGCACTTGGCGACTTCGAACACACGTTAAGAATAATTTCAAAGCGTTCCTAAACTTTTTCTCGCTTACATACTTAACGTCAGGTATTACAGACGTTAACTCGTCTGCAAAGTAATCAGACGTCCGAAGTTGTTTAGTGCGTAGGCATTCCGAATCCTGTACTCCACTCGCGAATCAGAACTCGTGACGTCATGCCGACATGTTTCTGACGATGAAACGCAGCACTTGTGTTTATTTCAGTATTTTTACAGTTTTCTGGAATTTAGGTTGTGATGCACGAGCGATCTGTTGCTTTCCCCAACCTACGTTAGACTGAGGCGAAGATTTGGTTGCTTGTTGGCAAATTCTTGAAAATTTATCGTAATGTTTGCGTTTCATGAAATAAAACTTCCTTATTCTTTTTTATCGTTCTGTGACGTCACCTTTCGTTTGTGATTTGCTGATCAAAGAGAAGCGATCACACACCACAATTTTTTTGCTCTGTACAAGTCTGCAGCGCCAGCCGGAATGACCGAGCGGTTCTAGGTGCTACAGTCTGAAACCGCGCGACCGCTGCGGTCGCAGGTTCGAATCCTCCCTCGGGCATGGATGTTCAAAATGGCTCTGAGCACTATGGGACTCTAACTGCTGAGGTCATAAGTCCCCTAGAACTTAGAACTACTTAAACCTAACTAACCTAAGGACAACACACACATCCATGCCCGAGGCAGGATTCGAACCTGCGACCGTAGCGGTCGCGCGATCCAGACTGTAGCGCCAGAACCGCTCGGCCACAAGCGGCCGGCGGGCATGGATGTGTGTGATGTCCTTAGGTTAGCTAGGTTTAAGTAGTTCTAAGTTCTAGCGGACTGATGACCACAGAAGTAAAATCCCATAGTGCTCAGAGCCATTTGAACCCAACTCTGCAGTGCTTTGTCTGGCTGTCACGTGTTATTATTTGCCTCATAAGAGACAAAGCAACGCATGAGAGGTCTTTGAGACGCGTCATGTTCTCTGCGGCTTGTTGTGCAGAAAAGTTGTCGCAATCGTGCTTGCGCATTAGTCGTATCTTAACGTGACCAAAGAATGAATGATGGTGATTGAATGTCACTTGCCAACTTCTTTATCTGACGTTCAAATGACACAATTAAAGTGCAGTGTAAATTTTTATATGCGGCCTATAACGACGGCAGCATCTAGATTTAATTTGTGCCATTTCCAGTGCAATATTCGCGAGGATCGAGGTAGATTTGCTATTAGTTTCCGTCAGAGCACTGAATCACGTCGGAATTACATTTGTGGAGGCATTTGCTAATTATATTTGACTGAAACCTATAGCAAATATTATTTTGTTTAGGCAGATACTGCTACAGAAGCCTTACTCTTTACTGATGGTAAGTCACTGTTTGGGAATTATCGGTAGCCACTGACGTCAGATTTACCGACATTTTAGCATGATAAAGTACTGAAAATCTTGAAGACTTCTGAAATGTCGTGTATCATTTAGACTACATATCGTCATAAAACGCAAATTTGAGTACCAAAACTATGAAATTGCTAACTTTAACTTCGCAAACAGGTAGATCAGCACAGCAACTGTCCAGTTTGCTCCCCGCATCCAATCGCAGCACAGGACGCGTGATGTCACATAAAAGTGACTGTCTTCACACGTGAGGGACGGGATGATTAAATAAAAGTTCCACGAATTTTATGAATAATGCGTAACCCGAAATCTGAGCTCCAAATGACTCTCACTTTCGTGACACTGTAGTGTGTGTGTGTGTGTGTGTGTGTGGTGGTTTCCGTTTTTATACTCGGCTATCACAAAACATGCAACGCAGTTGGAGCACCGTAATGAAGACCTGTCCAAAACGTCTCGTGGGTAGCGAGATCAGTTGGCTGAATTGTCGGGAAATGTGACGTTGACGGATGAAGAGTGGCCGCACCCAGAACAGTTTCAGAAAAAGGCCGCCATTTAATCGAGAATGTGTGGAATTCGCTCTCTGAGGCACACATCGATTGCCCATAATAACGGAGTAAGATCGCTGGTGACTTACGAATGTGTAAAATGTTTCTGGGTGCTTTTAATTCTTCACGTGTTCTGTCCACCAGCAGAATCTTTGACAGTGTGGTGTCTCACACGATACTTGGGCTGGCAGTAACGGCACTATACCACTGGGTGCTCATAATCTGAAGTTGAGCCACTCACAGGGGTCCAGTGTGGACTGTAACTATTGTATGGTAGCGAAACTTGGTATACTAAAGCCCCCTTGCGGAACCTGGAAAGGAATTATTTTCGATTTTGGCCACCAAATGGCTCTATCAACGGAAGAAAGACGTATAGGAATGTTTCCATATGTAATGGATTGGCAACGGAACGTGGGCAGGAAGGGTCAAACAAGTGACAAAGGCAGAAGGTAGGTCTTGCTATTAACCGCCAGGTTCAAATGGTTCAAATGGCTCTGAGCACTATGCGACTTAACTTCTGAGGTCATCAGTCGCCTAGAACTTAGAATTAAACCTAACTAACCTAAGGACATCACACACATCCATGCCCGAGGCAGGATTCGAACCTGTGGCCGTAGTGGTCGCTCGGTTCCAGACTGTAGCGCCTAGAACCGCACGGCCACTGCGGCCGGCTAATTAACCGCCAGCTGCACTACTTGTTCAGTATGAGAACCGAAGACTTCGGCGAGACGTTGCACAACGACAGAATCGCACCTGGTAACTAAAATCGGAACTGATTTCCTCCGGCGCAAACTGGTTTCGAATTAACGCCTTAGCATACCTGCCAAGTTTCGTTGCCATACGGTAATTACAGACCACAGTGAACTTCGGTGAGTGGCTGCATTTTACTTACGACCACCCGGTACTTCCATGCCTCTGCTGAAGGAAAAAGCGATTCGCGAAAATTTCGCTGTCGCATTTGTGGCCCATTTGGTCATAAACCATTTAGTAGTTAGCCAGTTAAAAAAAGTTTGCAGTTGTCTGACTTCCGTCTTGTTTCACCTTTTTGAAGCATCAACACTCCTTAGGTTCTGCAAATACCCGTCTTCCCAGTACAGGCGACTGTCTAAACTGGAGCAGGTCGCAGCTACCGATAGGGGGCGTCGACATTGCCCCGTGGCGTAATGATGTATTCTGTGACGTCATATATACTTACGGATACAACAGAACGCGGTGATGTTTTCATGGCTGCTATATTACGCATTTTTTCTGATATAGGTGGAAAAGTGATGTGTTGCATAGCCCGAGGTCTAGGCTGGGTTGACAGGTTACAGTACCGTCATCAGTTAGCGGAGCCAAAGAAATGGAGTGTTACAGTAACGATAATTCTTGCTGTGTCAGATATTTTATGCACGTTACATTTCGACGAGTGTCTTATATCCGTTTTGATGTCGTCATGGATCCTAATACAGTTGGAAGGGCAGGTTCAGTATTTTTCAGCATTGGGCACAGTTCGTAGCTAGTGTAAACAAACGTACGTTTACACCTGTGTAAATTTGCGTGTGCACAAGACGGACGCAGCCTTCGCACAAAGAGGCATCGGTGCAGCCAGCCTCGTACGCCTGTTGACACGTGGGCGCGGGCAGTCGACACGTCCCAGGCGAATACAGGCCGTGCTGTCCCGTCCACGGTTTTGTTTCGTTTGCTCTGTTTTGCTGCGCCGCACTATTAAGTTCTAGTCTTTCGTGCGCTTTCAAATTTTTGTTAACCCATTGGCCGAGTGGCCTAAAAAGGAACAAATGGATCTGAAGAATATTATCGTGCATACTTATGACTCGAGTTATCGGTATCATCTAGTGTGTCTTCTGAATGGTATAATGGATAATCGAGTTGAACTTTTTACTGCTAATGTTATGAGGAAACGTGCTTTCCAATGCAGTGGCAACGCGTACCAATTGCTAATGGCCTTTTGAATAATATTCATGTTGATTTGAGACACACTATGTAGTGCCTGTTATCTATCGCTGCATTCTCGAAAACAAACAGCATGAGAAACTAGGCTGTAGTAAAATTATAAAGATTACAACTTAATTAGAGCAGTCAACTACGAATATGATATGGAAAGTTTATTTACACAAAACCATTGCCGGTTGCCGATTTTCAAAAACAAGTTGTTAGGTGGCTTTCAAAAGCTGATCAGTACTTTGAAAGGTGGCTACACTGAGCCACTGCGCCAGAGATTGCGCCAAAGAGTACTATTAAGCCGCCTCCACAGTGCCTGTTAAGAACTCGTGGCAGTCAGTGCTTATTGAGAACTCGTAGTAGTCAGTGCGTGGGGAGAGCTCGTAGAAGACAGTGCGTGGGGAGATGTGCTAGTGGGCACTGCTTGTCGTGAAGTCGGAGTGAGATGTGATAGTGGAGAGTGTTGTTCCATGTTTTATGCAGTTATTTGATGGGAGAGATAGCAGATGTTATTCTAATGGAAATACTGTAACGATCAGAGTGCTTTTCGTCAATATATATGAAGGTAAAATATTGCGTGTTTTTTCATTAATTCCATGTTTAAAATAATGCGTCATTACAGGTTCAGTCAACAAAGCATCTGGCGTGTGTTCTTGTATTAGAGTGTAATTCTGGTTTTCTTGCGTAATTATAGTTTTTCTAATTTTCTTTTATCACGTCAATATAATTGGTATTTAAAATTCTTGTCTTGTTGAAGAAGAACCGTGCCAGATGTGCGTTGAGTCACACTCCCACATACAGAACAGTTACTCTTGTGCTTATTGGTTTTGTAGGTTTTATAGTTGCTGGGGACTTAATTAATTAACTGTGTTTACGAAAATTTTCTTTCATTGTTTGTTGCAGTCAGATTGCGTAATAATTCTAGTCAGGGCCAACCGTTTACGAGACACAGCGTAATCGGACATACAGCTACTAAAAACAAAAAACTAAAAGTATTTTCAATAATATTTAATTAAGCCCCCATGCACGTGGCGACAGCTGCTTCGGATCGTCCCTTGGAATCTTCTGATTGTGAAAATAGTAGACTGTAGTATTGTTGTAGTAATTTGTAGTTCAGTAATTGTAGTCTGTATTGAATGTGTAGATTCGGTAATTGTCATTCTTCTAATGGTATTTTTTTCTCAGAATTTGATTTGTTGTCTTGTTTACGCGTTTGACAATTTAGTGCAATTATTTCAATTGTTCGATTGATCGTGTTTGAGGGAGACATTGCATGTAAATGGTATTGTTGGAGATAAGGAGTCATTGTGTGTGATTTTCGAACAGTGACGAATTTTTTTTATGTTTCGCAAATGATTACGCGATCGATGAAAAAGGCAAAAATGATGGATAGTGAGAATGACGAAATTGTTAACATGGCGAACTCGCCAACAGAGGAAAACAGTATGATGGATAATGAAGTGGAAAACAATGTAATAAGTCGGGAAAATAGTCCGGAACCATTTCAAAATTTTTCGCAATCAGATAATTTACAGAATACGAGATTAACGATAGAAGATTCTGAAATAGTATCGAACACAGATAGCTTTATGACTATGCAGAAGGAAGTTAGTTTTGCGGGAAATGTTCGGGGCGAAAAGAATTTTGAACCATTAAATATGGAGCAGTTGATGGGTGCAATATTAAATTTGGGATCTGAATTAAAAACAGTGGCAACACGTTTAGAAACACGGATGGGAACAATGGAAACACGGATGGGAACAATGGAAACTCGGTTAGGATCAGAATTTAAAACAGAGATGGGAACTTTGGAAACACGGATAGATTCACGAATAGGGACATGTTTCAAAAATATGAAAGATGAATTAAAGAAAGAAATCAGAGAAGAAGTACAACCAATTTTGAATGCTCACAATAATAGATTAATTGCAGTAGAAATCAGACAAAGGGAACAGGATAGAGAACAGGAAGAAAGAGATCGCGTGATAGTACAGAAATTTTCAGAGTTAAATTTACAACGTGCAAAAGATAAGGAAGAAATATTTGAGAGAATCGAAGAATCCGTGCCAAATGACAGATTAAATAACCTAACACAACAATATGAACAGTTAACTACTAAATGTGTCAATACTGAAACCCGAGTCACGACACTTACGGAAGACGTAAATAAACAGAAAGAACAAATAGGTGACTTGTCGGAAAGAGTTGAGGAGATTTCAGATAAATTGACAAATCTTAGTTTACATGGGGACAGAGATTCGGATGATACAGCTCCATTACCATTCGCAGAAACCGAAGAGTACCAGAGCATAAATAAACATGGTGAAAATCAGGGAAAATTTAATGAACGCGTTAAAAGGGAAGTTGAGGCATTACGAAAGCAAGTCAAACAGATCGAAGGCGAAATTGTAGGAAAAGATAGCAGAAGAAATTTAGAATCACAGGTAGCAGAGGGGTTTGAAGAAAATAATTTGTTTCATTTACGGGATGCAACAAGAGAGCGCCAGGCGCGCGAACTTGACAATAGTCAACATTGGGACTGGCACAGACGCGGTAGGTCTTTGTCGCCACGAGGCGAAAACTTTGACTATAAACACATTTTGACTGTTCGGAAATTTAAGATCTTCCGCAATTCTAAGAATGACATACATCCATGTTCATGGCTAGATCAATTTACGTACGCACTTCCGCCAGATGTGCCACTAAGTCACAAACTGGAAATTATGTGCGGCTATTAAAGTCCTCAGGGGATTCACTACTCTAAGTGAATATGTGCCGTAGCGAGCATAGGGCCCCGAGCTGTAGTGGTGCTATTTCCCTTTTAGTTTTCTGTACCGCTGCCTACTCTTTTACTATTCTTTGCATCTGTCAAACCAACTCTTCGACTATCAATCTATCTAGAGAGTAAGTAAATAATAACCGGATTTAACTAATTTACCCAAAAGTGGTTTCGGAAATTACCATGTGGAGTTACTGTACCTTCAGCAGCATTCATTGGTAGCTTAAATGAAATTTTACCTGTTTATCTTCGTACCAATATTACTTCATATGTTGCCGATATTCTTATTGCTAAATGTTCTTGGAGTGAACACAACAAAATTTTGGATTCATTATTACGTATTTTTGCACGAGTTGGCATTACTGTGAACTTGGAAAAATCTGAATTTGGTCGTTCATAGGTGAAATTTCTCGGTCACATTATTTCTATAGAAGGTATTCTTCCTGATCCAGAAAAATTAAACGCTGTTCGTAATTATGCTGTTCCTACCACAAAACGTGAGTTTCGTAGTTTTCAAAATTTTTGTGGAACGATATACTTTTGAAAAATTTTTATGGAATGACATACTTTAGAGAACTAACAGCTAGATGTAAACATGCGGAGAGTACAAGGATACCGCGCTGTGTTTTGGCGGCGGCACATACTCAAAGCAACAGTCAAGTCTGCGCGCCGCACAAGGCAGTCGTGGACCGCGAACAATTGCTTCCTACGTCACGCGCCTACAGCTGATCGAGCGCTCAGTGCGAATGCACTGACAGCCGTAAACAAATACACAGTTTAATTTTTCCGACTAAATTCAGTATAAAGCTATAGTGACTTGATGAATTATGTTATTAACATTCAGTATTTTTCAGGATACGGTTCTATAAAATATTTAAGAACTTCAGGTAAACTCTGTGTGTCTCCGACGTTAAGAGGACTTGCTATCGAGAAATTTTCAGGAAGAATGTAATTTCGATGAAGAAACTAATAAACTAAAAAGGGTAACTATTAATTGAGTTCATTTTTCAGGTAACATATTTCCACTTAGGTACGTACTTTAGACGTAATTTGCTGCTCGCGATTACGTGATTCATACTTTGTGCTAATTTCATGTTCTATGAATTTACTTGTGAAGCGACGTGATTGCGTACGTTAACTGATTTTGACAATGATTATTAATGAACTGGGTTGTAACTTGTGTATATTATGCATCGCTTGGCTGCACTGCTTTTTTTCACCGATGTCATATTTTTTTTTAATTATGTGCCTGCTGTGCTTATTTATTTAAATTATAATTGTCACCTGATTAGTTGTTCTGATATGTATGTAAGTTATACTTTGTAATTTATCTGCTTGCGCCTTCATGTTTACTTATTAAGATTACATATGAACATTTATTTGCTTATGCTGATATGATGCTAATGACCTGTTTGCTGCTGTGCGTATGGATTGCATATTTATACATTTCTGTTTGTTGTCATAACTACTCTTTAATTTGGTGTATAGAAATGCTGATACACTGTGTATAAACATAGAGTTTAGGTCACACTATTGTATTAATTATAGATTGTTCGCTTGGCAGAGCCTCGTTGTAAGAATTGTGCTGCATACACTTGTTGACATTCTGTTCTCTACTGGTATATTTACTCGCTATTGCTTGTTTCGCTTACGCTCAGTGCCTTATATTTTTAAGATAAGAAAATGAACTGCTATAATTCGACGAACGACATTGGTACAAAGAACTTCGTTGAGGTCACATGAGCTGGAGGTTTTATGGAAGCTGCATAAATTTATGCTAATAGGAAGGAAGCTAACGACATGACATACCAATACTAGGTTTAGACCATTAACAGTTATTACACTGCATTTTTCGTGAGCAATTGAAATAGCAAGTGACACTTGACACAAAAATACTCCACATGTTTGCTTCTGCCATAATTCTTGAAGTGGTGTACACACTGTGAAATATTATGATTATTCACACTCCGTAATCGTACTTAATTACTGAGAGTTATTCGAACTAAGTCTGTTAGAGGTCATGTATGCATTTCTTTGTTTATAATTCATAATGAGTAGAAGATTGGGCTCAGATGGATTACACAGAGGTTGTGTGTTGACAATGTGTCTTCGGATTGTATGGGATGATGAGGTTTGCATTAGGATTTTATCTGTACTTGTTCGAGGAGACTGACTAGAGGTAAGAGTTGTGTTGGAAGTGAGGTGATATTGGCAATAAGGTTCATATTTATCGACGTATTAAAGAGGTATTATTGAGGTATAGAGATTATATGAAGTTGATGATTATTGGAGTTTTTGTGGACAAGAGGTAAGGTAAATGATATTGATGATAAGAGTTATATGTATCGACGTAAGAAGTATTAGTGAAGTATTGAGATTATGTGATGCTGATGATTATTGGAGTTTTGGTGTATAAGAGGTAAAGTAAGTGAGGAGCATATTTTTTTTTGTTGGTCTTATGGAACAAGGAGGATGAAGATAGCAGACTAGAACACTAAAGTAGAAGGAAGATAGTCTATACACACACTTTGTTAAATCACTAAGCAGTATATACTTTTTTTTGAAGAGAGGAAGTATTTGCATATCTTGGCTCACTGACAGTTGTTCAACAACAGTACATTTGATCTGGCTTGGCAAACATTGGTCTTGACATGATGACTATGACGTTGACTTAACTATTATTGACTGTTATACATTGCTGCCACTACTACTTGATACACATGATGAACATCAAATTTTGACAGAATTGCATTTACACAGTTAACACTATTCAATTACACAGTAGTACTTAATGTGAATGAAAGATGAGTGAGTGTGTTTTCCTTTCCTAATCCTACCGACCTATCTCGTAAATATTATTTTATTTGTTTGTAGTGGCTTGTACTGACACCCATAAATATTATAGGTTTACTGATATTTGAGTATTTGTGACAGTTAATATGACAATTATCTGATGTCATATTTGTGTTTATTAGAATTTGTATGTTTAGTGTAAGAGCATTGTAAAAGCATTTGTATGTGCATTCAAACTATTGTTCATGCCTGAACTGTCAGATTAGTGAAGGTGAATATTATGGACTGTTACCTGCACTTTTTTCAACGTAATGTGTGACACTTAGGAATGATTAATTTCAGCTGTTGAACTGTGTTATCAGTGATAGTGAATATTATGGACTGTTACTTGTACTTTTTCTTTGGTGTCACTAGGACATGTTTAATTTTTGCTGATGAACAGTGTGATTAGTATGTGCATTCAAACTATTGTTCATGCTTGAACTGAGTGATCGGTGATAATGAATATCATGGACTGCTGTCTGCACCTGCTCAACATTGATGGGTGCAACTGATGGACTGTTTCTGCTGAAATGATGTCACTTGTTGGTGTCTGCACCTGCTCTCAACATTGCTGGGTGCAACTGATGGACTGTTTCTGCTGAAATGAAGTCACTTGTTGGTGTCTGCACCTGCTCTCAACATTGCTGGGTGCAACTGATGGACTGTTTCTGCTGAAATGATGTCACTTGTTGGTGTTTGCACCTGCTCAACATTGCTGGGTGCAACTGATGGACTGCCTCTACTGAAATGAAGTCACTTGTTGCTGTCTGCACCTGCTCAACATTGCTGGGTGCAACTGATGGACTGCTTCTACTGAAATGATGTTACTTGTTGGTGTCTGCACCTGCTCAACATTGCTGGGTGCAACTGATGGACTGCTTCTACTGAAATGATGTCACTTGTTGGTGTCTGCACCTGCTCAACATTGCTGGGTGCAACTGATGGACTGCTTCTACTGAAATGATGTCACTTGTTGGTGTCTGCACCTGCTCAACATTGCTGGGTGCAACTGATGGACTGTTTCTGCTGAAATGATGTCACTTGTTGGTGTCTGCACCTGCTCTCAACATAGCTGGGTGCAACTGATGGACTGTTTCTGCTGAAATGAAGTCACTTGTTGGTGTCTGCACCTGCTCTCAACACTGCTGGGTGCAACTGATGGACTGTTTCTGCTGAAATGAAGTCACTTGTTGGTGTCTGCACCTGCTCTCAACATTGCTGGGTGCAACTGATGGACTGTTTCTGCTGAAATGATGTCACTTGTTGGTGTTTGCACCTGCTCAACATTGCTGGGTGCAACTGATGGACTGCCTCTACTGAAATGATGTCACTTGTCGGTGTCTGCACCTGCTCTCAACATTGCTGGGTGCAACTGATGGACTGGTTCTGCTGAAATGATGTCACTTGTTGGTGTCTGCACCTGCTCAACATTGCTGGGTGCAACTGATGGACTGTTTCTGCTGAAATGATGTCACTTGTTGGTGTCTGCACCTGCTCTCAACATAGCTGGGTGCAACTGATGGACTGTTTCTGCTGAAATGAAGTCACTTGTTGGTGTCTGCACCTGCTCTCAACACTGCTGGGTGCAACTGATGGACTGTTTCTGCTGAAATGAAGTCACTTGTTGGTGTCTGCACCTGCTCTCAACATTGCTGGGTGCAACTGATGGACTGTTTCTGCTGAAATGATGTCACTTGTTGGTGTTTGCACCTGCTCAACATTGCTGGGTGCAACTGATGGACTGCCTCTACTGAAATGATGTCACTTGTCGGTGTCTGCACCTGCTCTCAACATTGCTGGGTGCAACTGATGGACTGCTTCTGCTGAAATGATGTCACTTGTTGGTGTCTGCACCTGCTCAACATTGCTGGGTGCAACTGATGGACTGTTTCTGCTGAAATGATGTCACTTGTTGGTGTCTGCACCTGCTCTCAACATAGCTGGGTGCAACTGATGGACTGTTTCTGCTGAAATGAAGTCACTTGTTGGTGTCTGCACCTGCTCTCAACACTGCTGGGTGCAACTGATGGACTGTTTCTGCTGAAATGAAGTCACTTGTTGGTGTCTGCACCTGCTCTCAACATTGCTGGGTGCAACTGATGGACTGTTTCTGCTGAAATGATGTCACTTGTTGGTGTTTGCACCTGCTCAACATTGCTGGGTGCAACTGATGGACTGCCTCTACTGAAATGATGTCACTTGTCGGTGTCTGCACCTGCTCTCAACATTGCTGGGTGCAACTGATGGACTGCTTCTGCTGAAATGATGTCACTTGTTGGTGTCTGCACCTGCTCAACATTGCAGGGTGCAACTGATGGACTGCTTCTACTGAACTAATGTGACTTGTTGCTGTGTGTACCTCGTCAACTTTACTGGGTGCCACAGATGGAACTGCTTCTACTGAAATGATGTCACCTGTTGGTGTCTTTTTTTTGTATAAACTAATCATTGAAAGCATTTTATGTGAACATTTGTATAAACTGATTTTTTTGTGTATTGTGTAAACTATTATGAAAGCCACATGTATGAAAAGAATTTGTATTGCCTACTGTATTTTATATATTAGATTATTGAAAGGTCAGTGCAAAGCCAAAATTTTAACTAGTTATGTGATATTTAGGTATTAATATTATCTTTTATTTTTGTCTGTACTTTTCTGGACGAATTTGTTGGTATCTTCACCACCAATGCTGGCAAAAATACCATCAAATTCTGGCCTGTGGAGGAGGGGCATATGAAAGGTGGCTACACTGAGCCACGGCGCCAGAGATTGCGCCAAAGAGTACTATTAAGCCGCCTCCACAGTGCCTGTTAAGAACTCGTGGCAGTCAGTGCTAGGAGAGAACTCTTGGCAGTCAGTGCCTGTTAAGAACTCGTGGCAGTCAGTGCTTGTTGAGAACTCGTAGTAGTCAGTGCTTGTTGAGAACTCGTAGAAGTCAGTGCTTGTTAAGAGCTCGTAGTAGTCAGTGCGTGGGGAGAGCTCGTAGAAGACAGTGCGTGGGGAGATGTGCTAGTGGGCACTGCTTGTCGTGAAGTCGGAGTGAGATGTGATAGTGGAGAGTGTTGTTCCATGTTTTATGCAGTTATTTGATGGGAGAGATAGCAGATGTTATTCTAATGGAAATACTGTAACGATCAGAGTGCTTTTCGTCAATATATATGAAGGTAAAATATTGCGTGTTTTTTCATTAAGTCCATGTTTAAAATAATGCGTCATTACAGGTTCAGTCAACAAAGCATCTGGCGTGTGTTCTTGTATTAGAGTGTAATTCTGGTTTTCTTGCGTAATTATAGTTTTTCTAATTTTCTTTTATCACGTCAGTATAATTGGTATTTAAAATTCTTGTCTTGTTGAAGAAGAACCGTGCCAGATGTGCGTTGAGTCACACTCCCACATACAGAACAGTTACTCTTGTGCTTATTGGTTTTGTAGGTTTTATAGTTGCTGGGGACTTAATTAATTAACTGTGTTTACGAAAATTTTCTTTCATTGTTTGTTGCAGTCAGATTGCGTAATAATTCTAGTCAGGGCCAACCGTTTACGAGACACAGCGTAATCGGACATACAGCTACTAAAAACAAAAAACTAAAAGTATTTTCAATCATATTTAATTAAGCCCCCATGCAACTTGCGTCAACCGCCATTTAAAAGAATATTCGTTTCTGTGCAAAATATCAAACCTTCACGATCGGTTTTTCTCTGGAGATGTGAAGTTATCGACTAAGTTTTCACATGCAGAGCCGCGCGGGATTAGCCGAGCGGTCTTGGGCGCTGCAGTCATGGACTGTGCGGCTGGTCCCGGCGGAGGTTCGAGTGCTCCCTCAGGCATGGGTGTGTGTGTTTGTCCTTAGGATAATTTAGGTTAAGTAGTGTGTAAGCTTAGGGACTGATGACCTTAGCCCATAAGTCCCTTAATTTTTCATTCTTGAGGCTGCACGGAAAGAAGTTCTAGATTTAATTACAGAATTAAACACACGTTAGCTATTAACGATACCTGTGTCTTGGTCTATGAGTACGTCAGTCAGGTGCGAAACTGCGTTGGGTTGCATGTTCGTACTTAATGAATAGTGTACTGGAAAGGAGTAATGAAAGTCGGATACAAGCAGGCATATACTCACCATTTACGTACGTCACCGTTGATGGCTTACGGCAAGATGGCAGATGGTGATGTACGCAGTGTAGGTAGTAGCATTGAAGTCACTACATAGTTTTGGCACTGTGTGTTTAGTTCGTACAGAAGTGCTAGTACATTCTGTGAATGAAATATTAGGCGCTGCGGTGATTAATTGGAAATGCACAGAAGTACTTTGATTCCTAACATTATCAGGAGAATCCTTGGAGGCAGGTTTTGTGTGCAAATATTATCTATATTATTAAAAGAATTTGTAAATACAACATTGTCAACCTTTCCGACTATTAATTAAGAGAACTTTTAGCGTCACATGAAAACAACAATGGGATCGAAATCATGAGTTGAGTCGCTCAGTGACCATACCGTCACAGCAATGGAAGACGACACAGGAGGCGAAATACAGGGCTACCAATAAATTATTCACTGGTTTCCAGAACTCTACATATTCCGAAATATTATCCGCCTCAGCGAGTTTAGACTGTGCCGACCTCCTCATATTAACAATGCAGCGCCTTGCGAAAATGCCGACAAAGCGAGAGAAGAGTTTTCGTGTGTTGGAATGTGCGGGATATTTGACCAAATGTTGCAGCTGCGGCCGTGGAGGAGGGTGAGCGAGATTTTTGTACAAAGAAGTCAACAGCAGCGACAAGCCGCGAACTCTGAATACCGCAGCAAGGTGTGTGGAAGACCGTGCGTCGGCTGTTACACTTCGAACCGTACCGTCTGCAGCCCGGAAGGTTGCGGCCGGCGCCTTCAGATTCCCGCCACAACGGAGGGATCACTGGAGGATGAACCTCCATGCTGATCTTCAGCGACGGAACAACCTAGAATTTACCTGAAAAGCTTAATCTCCGCAATGTGAGTGTGGGCTACTGAAAATCCTCATGAAATTGCGGCGCACGAACCAGATTCGCATATGGTTAATGTTTTCTGTCCAGTGTCACAGACAAAAGCTGAATGGGCCGTTTTTATTCTGTGAAGGAACTACGACGATCCTCGGTACGCCACACTCTCACATTGCGGACATAAACATTTTCGGATAAATGCAAGGTTGCTTCGTTACTGAATATGAGAATGGGGACGAAATGTCCATCCTCAACCGGTCCGTGCATTGTGGCGCAAATCTGAAGGCGCCGGCTGCAACCTTCTGCTTTTAATAGTTGTGAGAAATGCAGACGTCGCGGTTCGATGTGTGACCGCCGACGCACGGTGTTCCACACACTTTGCTGCGGTATTTAGAGTTCGCGGCTTGCGCCTGCTGTTGACTTCTTTGGACCGCGTACAGAAATCTCGTTCACCCCCCTACACGGTTGCAGCTGCCATATTTGGTCAAATATCCCGCATATTACAACACGAGAAAAGTGTTATCTCGCTTTGTCGGCATTTTGGCAAGGCGCTGCATTGTTAATGTGAGGTGGTCAGCACAGTTTAAACTCGCCGAGTTTGCTGTTATATTCATACACCAATCATATTTCTACATGTAATATTTAGGAAAATTTATAATTCTGGAAACGAGTGAATGATTCATGGCAGCTCTGTATTTCGCCTTCTGTCTGTCGTCTTCCGTTTCTGTAACAGTATGGTCACTGAGCGACTCAACTCATGGTTTCGATCCGCTTGCTGGTTTTATGTTATGCCAAAAGTTAGTTCAATTTTAAGTCAGATCGGTTGACAATATTGTATTTACGAATTCTTTGAATAACGTAGGAATATTTTCACAGATAATCTGCCTCCAAGAACACCCCCTACAATGTTTACAAACAAAATACTTCTGCGCCATTACTATTAGTCACAGCAGCGCCTAATATTTCTTTCACAGAACGTGCTCGCACTTTGCCCCTTCCTGACCACACAGCGCCGACACTGAAGGTACCGCCTCTGATGCCAGTACTTACACTGTGTACGCTACTGTCCAGAATCTTTCCGTAAACAATGAACGATTACGTACGTAAATGGTGAGAATAGCCTACTTGTATCGGACCCTCAATACTCCTTTCTGGTACACAACTTATGTACGTACAGTCATGCTCAAAAGTATCCGAACGAATCGAATTGCATTTTGCCTGAATCGCATGCAACCCGCATAACGCAGCTGTTTAGCAGGTCCTCTAATAGCCTCTCAGTACAGTCGTTTGACCGTTGAAAATGGTTCCAACAAGTCACCACTAGGAAACACTGCTCCGTATCACAGTAACTAAAGATGTAAAGTAATACCACGACACTACAAATATCAGGGAACCCCCTATCACATATAAACTGTCCTTAACGCTTGTAAGCTCACATTTATTACAATAAATGACATACCTCAAATGTTACCACTCTCATTGTTACGTCAGATAGGTAATGCACGTAGTAAGTTCGTCATATTCATGATTTTTTCATGAAAGTAACATACCGTACTTATTATTTAACGCAAAATGGCATTAAAAATTTAAGTTATTCACGAGCAGCTAGTTGAGAATATCTATGGACTTCAAATGACACGACGAACCGTCTCGTTCTGCATATTGATTCAAACCCAGGTCATGTAGACTAAGCAAAGATTTCGTGACAGACGGAAACTAACAGTCATTCCTGACTAGGTGTACAGAGAGTGATATACCTCGATTTTAGACAGTATCAGTTAGCAAATATCAACTATAAATTACATAACGTAAACATTTTTAACGGACGCGGATTCCTACCCAGCATCTGTTGTCCTTGTTAAGGAACTACGAAAGATGTTAAATATTGCTTCTTCACATGTAACTTATTTGAAATGCCGTGACGTGAAGCTTTGTGTTGGACTGGGGTTCGAACCCAGAACCTATTCTCCTCACACTGTCACCCGCCTACTCCTGTTCCGCTCGCGAATGTCGCGTGGTTGGGGCGATCGTCGGCAGGGCCTCTTATATTGGCTGCAATTCCTCAGTTTTTCTCGTCGTGGCCATTTCGCTGCAAGCCTGAAAGCCTCGAGGAGACGCGTTGGCACGCCACTTTTTCAATTACATGCCACACGTCCTGTGGATACATTCAGTCGAGACCGTTCGTAGCGACATCACTTTTAACGACTTATTGGCTACAACATCGAAATCTAATGGTTCTATCTAAACCTTACATCAATGCTGCATTTAGGCTATAACACAGGAATCTAATGGTCCCATCTAAACCCTATATGAACGCTGTATTTATTAAGTCCCTTACGACGTCTCTTCTTGCGACTTACCCATAAAAACTACGTATTTTTATTCCATTTTCGGGCAATTGTATCGGATGTAAGATCCAATGTTAGTTTTTTTTGTCGCTTATTTGGGGAGGTAACTCTTATTTTCAAACATTCGATTTCTGCAGATTGTTGGTTTCAAATCAGGCGTCACAACGAATACATCGTCAAATGCAAAGTGAGTACGTACACCTTAGATGCTAAAAGCAAACTAATATAACAGAGTACGTTAAATAGGGCAGTATATTGTAGTATGTGTTACTGTACAGCGTGTAGTTCAGAATCGCTAACAAGAGATCCATTTTTTGCATTCACATGACACAATTGTATCGTCAGTTACTTTCCTAACCATTTCAGGAGCGAAAATTTTTTTGATTGATTCAGATACTTCTTTCCCAGCTGGACTTCTTCTCTGAGGTTTATGGGCCAAGTTCGCAGAACCACTTTTACGTATTCTTGGAGCTGCTTCTGGATACACTCTACCAGAACTCGTAGCATATTGGGAGTGTTGTCGTGTGCATTGTTTCTTCATTGCCCCCACCCCTCCCCGTATCTTCTTTATTTTTATTCTCTTCAATGTCTATATAATTCGACTCGAAATCCCTTAACTCTGATACTTGTTCGTCTATTAGATGTTAAGCGAAAATTTCCGCCTCGTTCAGGTCTCTATGACTCATTGTAGAAAATCTTCCTCAAAAGAAACACGTTTGCTCAACTGTGACAAACTGCTAATAATAATGGTTAGTCTATAAATCAACCATGAAAATGAAACTAAGCAACTAGACATTCAACAATGCGCCATCAAACTTGCGTTGTGGGTTGCCAAAAGAAATTTAGACCGAATTAGAATTGCGGTCGCAGGTGGCGTCAACCCAGTGCAAAATATGCCCTTGGGCACAAAAGTTAAAGTTTTTTTTCGTTATTATTTCCCATTTTCAAAAGGGATGATGGGCGATCTGTTATGTTATAATGTGTGGATAAAAGTCGCATTTCAAGATCGCTAAAACTCCTGTACTGATTACTAGTTTCAGATCATTGACGAGACTTCTTCAGATATAAAATACAAAAAGGTAGCATAAAAGAGGGCAACTATAGCATAACACGTTTTATGTTTAAAATTCCTGCATCATTTTCAGTTTCGTGCAGGCCTATGAAATTCTTTTAAAAAATTGAACAATTTTTTTTTACTTTATTCAGAATGGGTTGAATGTGTGGAAGCCCATTCTGAGCAATTAAATTGAGTGTGTGCGCAAAGCAGGGGATGTGTTTCCAGGCTGTGAGTCTTATAGCTGCCACAATATTAGCAGCATTGTCGCTAAGAACACACACGACTTTTTCTGGAATGCCCCATTCCCTTGTGACATGTCGCAGTTCTTCGGAGAGTTTTCCTGACGTGTGCCTTTCGTCGTATTTAAAGGACTGTAGGAGGGTAGATGCCAGCTCCAGGTCTTTAACGTAGTGTGCTGTCACCAACAAATAACTCTCATTTGTGGTTGAGGTCCACCCATCCATTGTCAGCACAACCGCTACCGCAGAATTTATTTTGACTCTTACAATGGTGTGCTGTTGTTGTAGTAGTGTACTGGAAATGGTCTTCCGAGCTGGCATTCTGTAAGCTCCATTTAGTTTGCCTACAAAACTTTGGAAATGTTTGCTTTCCACTATGTTGAAGGGTAAATAATCCTTTACAACAATCTCCAGAAGTGTGAAATCTATCTCTTGATTTCTTCTGTTCGAAAGAGGTTTCGAAAAATACGTAGGTAATGTCCTGTGTTATTGATGCCTGCTGTCTGATAATGAAGTGATACTGTTATTTTCTGGCACCGACTGCTGTTCGCTTCTGACAATTGCTGGTGTTGGTTCCGGATTGTCCGCGTTATTTGTGCAAGAAATATCGGAAGATTCAGGAGCAGGGGGCGCTAAGCGCCTGACTGACAATGACACTGTCGGATGCAGCACTCGAACATGACGCGCTAGATTAAACGTATTTCCTCCTTTATATGAAACACACTTAGAACAACAGCTGCACTTTGCTTTCCCATCACCTAAATCGGCGAAGAAACCCCAAATTCCACTGCTTTTACGCGATCGCGAGTTGCTAGCCATAGCATAAGAGAGTGTTGCGACGAGACGACGCCGCCACTCGGCTGATAACCCGAGGAGAGTTCGTCGAGTGACGCCTCGGTTTCCGGGCTCGCGCCCCTCCGCCACGCCCACCAGACTCAACTGTCTCAGCAAGCTGGAGAGAGCCTTTAATCTCCCCTGCACAGCCGACACAGCTGTAAGACTAGGCGACAGTCGTAAATGGGAGAATGGCGATGTTGAACAGCTGAAAAAATTTTTTTTGCCGTAGTCTCTTTCATGGTTTCAGACCACCGTTTCTCACTTCTCTTTCGCGCTGCATCTGTCATTTTCTCACTGAGGCAAAATTTTCGCTTTAGTTTCCTGTTGCAGTTTCTCGGGCTCGCTCTTTGGCCGGCTTGTATCCTCATTCATTCGCAGGACTGCACAAGATGAGGTGCCACTTCCCCTTGCGCAGTTCTCATTTATGCCCTTATTTATCTAAGATTGCTGTAATTTTTCAGGGAATCCAGCGTAACTGGACTGTCTGTGCATATTTCTCGCGAGTCGTCCTGAGCTTCTGTGCCTATATCTGGAACAAGCAGCATTTTCTAAAATATATTTTCCAGTTTCTAAAATTATTCTCTGTTCCACGGCTCGAAATGCCTCGATAATGCCCACGCGTAGCTCATACATGTGAACAGTCACAGTTACTTTCATCATTTCCACCGGAGGATAGCGATGGATTTGCAGATATGTGTGCAAACTGAGGAAGTAACTTAATGAACCATGATCGCTGCACCTCAGAACTCTAACGATGCTGAAATGACGGTCGAGTGGAGGATGATTAAACTTTGCTATCAGCACACGAGTGACTGGCCTTTTCCACTACTATAGACATATTCGTAAGGTACAAAGAACGAAATACAAAAGGACTGACACGTCAAAAAGAGTGAGAGGTAAACTATTTAGTGCTCGTTCCACAGTATCGAACGTGAAAAAGTGCTCATAGCTCATAAGGTATGCATTTTAGAACTTAGTTCACTGGACCGTTTCTCTCTGATCGCCCTTTATAGAAGTGTCCTTCTTATTCTACTGAACTGGATAATGCGCTATATTGCAGTATCAGTAGCTTCGGAGACATTTAAGCTTGCCTATCCATTACTTAGTACTTACGTATTCCACTTTTTTCCGTATCGTTTCTTCCTGACTAATGTTTCAAACTCAGTCTACTCTTCACCACTATTAAATTGTGAGCTGAGTCTATAACTGCTCCTGGGTATGCGTTACAATCCAAAACCTGATTTCGGAACCTCTGCCTGACTATAACGTAATGTAACTGGAATCCTCCTGTATCTCACGGCCAGCATGTTCTCCAGACATAAGCCCTATCGAACATGGCTGGGACAGATTGAAAAGGGCTGTTAATGTGCGACGTGACACACCAACCACTCTGAGGGATCTACGCCGAATCGCTGTTGAGGAGTGGGACAATATGGACCAACAGCGCCTTGATGAACTTGTGGATAGCATGCCACGATGAATACAGGCATGCATCATTGCAAGAGGACGTGCTACTGCGTATTAGAGATACCGTTGTGCATAGCAATCTAGACCACCACCTCTGAAGGTCTCGCTGTATGGTGGAACAATATGCAATGTGTCGTTTTCATGACCAATAAAAAGGGCGGAAATGATGTTTATCTTGATTCTATTCCAGGTTTCTGTACAGGTTCTGGATCTCTCGGAACCGATGTGATGTAATACATTTTGATGTGTGTATCTACAGGCAGATAGGATTTGCAAACCTTTTTAGCATCAAATGCTAAGCATTGTCCTAACAGAAAGCCTGAAGGTAGTACTATTGGACCTCCACTTACAAAGTCAATACCGTCTTCAGTTGCTCATATCTCTGTTTTAAGTATGTGGGTATTTGCAAGTAACTTGAACCCTTCTTAAGCTGTTTTAAATGTGTGTTTATATCGTCGAAATTTTTTCACACTGTACCATACTGCCCCTATTCACTCAATGAGTGAATATATTTGCTGTATGTATGATTGAGGGTTTGCAGAATAGTATGACGTGTTTATCATATCTGTAAATATCTTGCATAATATTTGTTTTGCGCTGGTGCTCTTTCAATGAAAGACAAATACACATTTTAAATAACTTTGTTTATTAACGTTTTATACATGCACAAAATAAAAAAAAAACAATTGACACATTTCTTAATATTCGTTGTGTCATATATCTCTGTATTATTCTTTAAATAATTGTTTTTTTTATGCTATAAATTCTGCTTCCATTGTGTTCAATGCAACAGGAGCAACGACGTATCTCCGTCGTCTGTCTGTAAACCAGGCTCTACAGTTTCAATATTTATAGGGTTATAGTAGCAGCCCTTGGTGCTGCAAGCATACATATGTTTACATATTGTTCTAAATCATCTTGTATGCAACATTCACTTACATAACATACAACATCGTTTAGTAACGCTTTCACATATACTTGCCACCGTATTTGTCTGTTGCAATCCGTAGCGCACTGCGTAACCAATACAACTTCACGACACTTTTATACAGGTCGATGATGGTTGCCTTATTGCTACAGATGTTCATGTGAAGAGGAAGTTGAAAAGGATCGTAGTCTGTTGTCATCAACTTCTCAGTGTGCTTCATCGGCTAACAATGCTCCCCCTAACTCGTATCTGTAAATTGTGTTTTACATTACGACGGACATCCTCAGTTTCTACTATAACTTCACACTCACGATCTCATGCTAATCCCACATATACATGTTTTGAACCATAAGCTAACATGTACGTACTGGTAAATAGTAGCATTCTGAAATGAACTGATAATATCATAGAGCTGTATGGTTTATATACCTCTCTGCAGTATAGATGACCTCGAAATCCCAAGACTTAATGCAATAACATGCAAAAATTATATAGCACGACGACAGGGCAGTTAACACACTTTCTAAGCAGTGAAGACATAGTGAAAATGACACTGTGCCGCGACTCTCGTCGGTAAGTACTATTTCAGTATCCACAGTCCAGTTCACTTCAGGATACAGAGACCAAGACCATGGGAGAAGCATAACTGATAAATCATATGTAATTATTTGATGAAATTATGACATACACCTCAGGATCCAGAAGACAGCCCCTGGGTAATTACATATCCTGATGATTAAGCATGTAAGTAATCGAATCAGCACATGTGAGGGTAAAGAGATCTCTGGAATTAGGACGATTTGATCATGTGACGTCACAGCAGCGGGCAGGACGTGCAGCTGCCTCAAGCATGTTGCAACATGTGACCCTGTTTCTGTTATCATAATACTGAGGCCATTGAAACTGGAATATTTAGAAAGCGACATTGAATTGTCTGTAAAAAGAGCACTCACCCCATGCTTGAGATAAGCACATCAGCCTTCTCCACTGCTAATCCATTTCAAGATCCTCTACTGATGTCTGGGGAGATCGAATCCTGTCTTCATGAATGGGTCCTTGACTAGATGCTTGTTGACTATTGGTGACGGATTCCACTGAATTTCCCGTAAATGGTTGACAATCAAAGAGAACACAACGAGGTTTTCTGCTGTGCATGATGAGGGTTTCCTTGATTTCAAGTGTTGATGTTCTGCCTGTGGAGCATCTCAATGACTGGCCGGCTGAGGATTTCTTCAGAATGTTCTTCCAGACCTTTAGGAGAGCTGGTTTCTTAGAGCTGGGGGTGGGATGATGCTGAGAACAGGAAGTGTTAGAGCGATTGTACTCTGAATACATTCCATAATACCTGATTCAGTTGGACATCTATCTTCTTAGTATGAGCACTATTGATCCTGGTCGAACAGTAATCTTCAGCAACAGAGCACCTATGATAGGGTTAGAGCTATGGATCTCAAAACACGAGCATTAGCTCCCCATAAGATACCACCAAATTTTTAAGACTGTTGTTTCTCGTTTTGGCTTTAGGTGCTACTTGTAAGTCAACAGTTCTATCTAGCGCTGTTCCTGTGTATTATGGTGTAATGCAGTACAATGAGACTTGGTCTCTGAATCTGTCTTCTGGTGTGCACTCTGACTGTCTTCTGCATAGATGTGATGTAGATACAATTATTTTCTGTGGATTTAGGTGGAGCCACTATTTCTTGATGTATACATCTAAAACTTCCATATCAGTGGATAAAGAGGTTTCAGCATCATAAACGTTGAGGCTCTGGGCCACCAAGCAAATGTCATCAGTATAAATCAATTTTTTTGAAGACTTTTGGTAAGCTGTGCATGTACAGACCAAAGTGGTAGTGGACTCAGAACAGACATTTGAAGTAAACTATCATTTGCTTTAATTACCCTGCATCTGTCATTGTGAGAATTGATATGAAATGCTCTATTGTTTAGCATGTTGTTAAGTAAGTCCTTAAATTTACTACACAATCGTGAATTTCTAAAGAAGTGCTTCTCACCAAGCAGTGTCGAGAACAGCTGATAGGGCCAAAAAGGCAGCTACACTTACTGATTTCTGCTCATACTCATTTTCGATATAAGTAACTAGAGAGAGTGTCTCTTCCGTAAATTACTTTCGCTTTTTAAGCTGGGCTAGCGCATTTATTCTTAACGAAAGAGTGTGTTTCAATTGTTACTATATGTTGAGAGTTGCACTCTGTAACTTCGTTGGTGTAACCAATAGTCTATGGAAAATGTGGTTTATTAGTCAGCATGGGATGTTTTCATTATTTCTATTTGCTTAATTCTTTAATATCTGAAAACAGTTTACTATTCACATTCACCCGATAGGTAGTTTCCAATTACTTACACAGTTCCAAGATATGCTATTAGATGATGGCGTTCAAGCCTACAGAATTCATAGCCACATTGCATTTACCATGATTGGCATATCATTACGCAATACTACGTAACTTCCTTAAATTTGGTTAAATCTAAGGCAATTCCCTGTTTATTGTTTCTTTTACAAGCTAACAATAGTTGATTGGCAACCAAAACGTGTAATGATTGGTAAAGCAATGTGGTTTTGCGAACAAGAAAATTCAAAGGTTTCGTAATTAAGTTTTAATGTTTCAGAAATACATAAGATCACTTATCTGCAGCACCTGATAAGTCAGGTCTTAATAACATGTCATTAATGTCAAGATCATTCGTCGACTACTTCAGATTGACTTTGTTAAAGAATGTCTGTTTCTCAATTGCTGATCCCAATTACAGTCACTGTTGACAGGGGAGAGGTGAAAATGAAAATGTTTAAGTTTAGTACAAGCAGCAATGTGCCTTACCAAACGTGTTACTCTTTGAACGGAAATGCACTTAAAGATGTGGTGACGGTGTTCATCTTTAATCTGACGCTCTTCTTTGGTTTTGACGCAGCGTGTAATCCTGGCGGATTGGAGAACGATGTTATTCTTACAGCTGAGTCCTGGCATTCGCCTTATGAGTGGGTTAAAACCTTACTTTAAAAAAGCAGCACCTGCGTTTATTTGTCCATCGTTAAGGCATTTTGTTTCCTGTTACATTGTATTGGTAGTCTTTAAGACAAATGCTTAGGAACTAAACTCTAGTATGATACGAAGGGATTTGTAAGATAACTTTGTAGGTCGGAGGTAAGTGCTATGTTATGTGGGAGAAACTGCTGTCTGAATGGTGTAGTGGTCTATGTCTTTGTATAGTCAATAGCATAGCTACATCATATTTATAATTTCTGCTGTCATGACATTACATAGGTTTTGTTTTCAGCAAATGTAGTTATGTCAGATATATATCTTACTGAAGGTAATATTACAGATAGGGAAGTGGTCATGGATGTAAATGAGGTGGAAGATGTAACTGTACGAGATCAAATTTGACAGTGTTCTGAGATATCTAAGTCGAAACGAGGCCCAGGGAGTAAACAGTCTTCTGGCAGGATTACAGGCAGCCTCGGGAGAGCCGGCCACGGCGGAGCTCTCCCACCTGTTGTGCCAGGCGTATGAGATAGTCGAAGTACCCACAGGCTTTAAGAAGAATGTAATGTTATCAATTCCAGAGAAAGCAGTTGCTGGCAGGTGTGAAAATTACTGAACTATCGGTTTAATAATTCGTCGTTGTAAAATACTAACACAAATTCTTTACAGAAGAATGAAAAAACTGGTAGACGCCGACCTCAGGGAAGATAAGTTTGGATTCCCAAGAAACGTGGGAACATGCGAGGCGCAACCTGACCAAATGGAGGGGCGGTTGGTAGGACACGTTCCGAGACGTCGACAGGTAACCAATCTAGTTTTGAAGTGAAGTGTGGGTGAAAATCGTAGAGTAAGACCAGGTGGTGGATACAGTAAGGAGATTGGGATGGATGTGGGCTGCAGTATGTACTTGAAGAGGCCTGCAAGTTATACAGTAGAATGGAGAGCTATTTTTAAAACCAGTCTTCACACTGAGGGGCGGAACAACATCTCTCTGTTATAACAGCTTATTTTCCAGTTGGTGTATTTCTTCATTGTTTGTAACTGACTGTCAGAGTACCTCTGAAGATGACGTGAGGAATATATATTTATTTAAAGTAGGGATAGTTGAATATCACGGGTTGGTGATGAAGGATAGATTTCGTTGATCCACTGTATTTTAATCTACTCGACTTGCTTAGCGATGATTCCTGCTTGTTTTTGAAGGGGCTGACCTGCTCGTTAATTCTGCCGCATGTTGGGGCGCGACAATAGTACGCAGTGTCGTCTGTGTACAGGGCTGTTGTTTCGATCCTCGACCTTTAGCGATGTCAGCCGTGTTGTTGGTGTGTAGCACTGGAGACGTGACTGTCCCACGTGGCGTCTCTGCGGCTGGCGTAATACTTGTCGAATGGTGATCACCAAGCAGCGCTTGTACTTACCTATTTCCAGCAACATTTTTAGTAATCTGCACACTTTGGCATGCGAAGTTCAAAAGTAACGTTTCAAAGAGCAGCCCAGCATGCCACAACCAATGGAAGGCGCGTTCGCCGTGCACGAGAAAGCTTGCTGGCGTTGTGCCTGCCGTGTTGCGTTCAGCCTGCGTCGCTCTGCTGCTCAGTCCTGGGACCGGGTCGCCTGTGCTGTGGTTGCCGCTGAACCCGGCTTGTTCTTGTGCCATTATGTTGCTCAATTCCTTGAACAATTTTAGTCTGTCTCGAAAGCTTTCCCTGTCACTGAGAGCACGGTAACCTGTGATTTGATGTTGTTTTTAGGTCTTTCGGGTTGGGAAATCATCTTGATTTTAGCTTGCTTCTATTTTAGAGAGACTATTTTCAGTTTCATGGCCGCGATGAAGAAACGTCTGATGTGTTTGAGGCAGGTGTCTTGTGAAAGGAGTGATTTATTTTGTTATCTTCCAGTGCCTCCAGTCTCTGATCTGCTTTCTTTCCATTTCATATTCGTCAATCTTATAAAGTAGTGGATGTTAAGCGGTTGCATTCGGATTTTCGAATATTATTTCCTCGTCGGTTTCATCGAATTTTGGATACCACGGATGACCGTGAATGTTTTTGTAGCACTTTGAGGAACTTTTTTGAGGTCGTCAGTAATCAATGACATTCTCATCTGCTATTAAGGATGGTTGTTCGCAAATGGTGTGCTATGACCTGTTGGAACTTTTTTCCAAAAACTACTGCTATTGTGGGACCTAATTCTTGTGATTACCTCGCGCATCATTTGGTGGGTTTCTCTTCTTATTAGGTCATTGAAAACGTTGAAGCCAATCGTAGCATATCCATTTGGTTAGTGCCGTATGGTCTACAGAATTTCCCTACTGTTTAATTTTGTTTCTTATGTACGTCAGGAGTCTTAAGGAGTGGTCTGAATAGTTGATTGGTTAGG
The DNA here is from genome assembly GCF_021461395.2 of Schistocerca americana. NCBI lineage: Eukaryota > Metazoa > Arthropoda > Insecta > Orthoptera > Acrididae > Schistocerca > Schistocerca americana. The sequence continues at coordinate 862,640 of NW_025726577.1, read as the reverse complement.
TTTTGTGTTAAAACGTATCAATCTGATTTTTTCGACTATCCGATTTCGTGAGTTTATGATCGTTTTAAGTTTTTTCCTAGTTTTTGTGATTCACAGCATAATAAATGATAGGTATTCGTTAGCTATGCAGTCGCCAAATTCAGTGTAGCTTCAGAATCTGGGTAGCTATGTTGTACGTAGTGTATGTCCAAAGATAGAAGTGCCATAGTGATTGATAAAAGGCGGCGAGTCATTTCTGAGTCTAGCGTGATTCAAAATGGCTACAACAAGTTTAATATCTTTCTTGTTCAATTTTTCAGCAAATATCGCAGATCTAACACTGAGTCTCCTGTTCCTTTAGCTGGGCACAGTGAGGGTATATAATTAACGAGATCAGTTGGCGGTTCCTCGGCAGGATACATCATTGGTGTGTTTTATATGAAAGACTATGAAGCATCTATCTCAGCTTCTACTACGGTCTGTTTTGCGTGACAGATACAGCTATCTAGATTGATTTCTCTACCTGCTCATGAGGTACGTGCTGCGACTATAATACCAACTTCTTTTTCTCTTGCTATGCCTTTAGGGAGTTTGTTTTTAGAGCAGAAACCCAGTGTGTTGACAATGCAGATAGTGGCAATATCTTTCTTAGGCTTGAATGTGAAGGTTAATTCTTGTTTCCTGGTGTCTCAGGCCAGGTTGGGCATTGGCCTCCTTGTCTATCAATATGGCGATATAGACGTGGATCCGTGTTCCCCAAAGAACGTAGTAGGAGCTTTTTAGAAACTGCTGTTATTGTTTCCCTTCTTTCAAATATCATGTTGGGAAGGGCTGTAGTGAAGACTCAGAGTATGTTTTCGTGTCATTCTTGGACGAAGACCGTGATTATTTTGATCAATGCGCTTAATGTGTTCAGATTTGTTGGCTGAGACAGGCTGTTTTGGTCTTTCTTTGCAACTCTCATCACTATTAACGTTATCAGTGTTGCAGCTCCTGCATTTTGATGCTTCTTGTTTCGGGTCTGTTTTGCCATTAAAAATTCGATGCGCTCGACTCCGTTCTTCACATTTCTCTTTATATCGCAGCTTATTGGAAAGTGTTGCAATATGGACGTAGCTGTTATTGAGGAGGTAGTCTTTAAATAGTCCAACCTTGTGAGGTACACAGTGCATTCTGATATGGTGAACAAGTAGCTTGTTAGTTGGTTCTTTGTAACTATAGATGACTGGAAGGAATAGCGGGGAATTTTGATTTAGTTTCCCGGTACCTTTAGGTCCCCTTCAGTTTTTTCGTTTGTTGTATCACGGTCAAAATTGGTTATCACAAAGGCGAGCGTGAGTCTGTGTGGTTTCTCTTTTGCTTACTGTTTGGCGTGCGGTGTGATTTCTGTTACTGTTGCTTCAGATCGGTAAGTAACTCAAACTGTTCTCTCGGGTTTCGATATCTGATGGGTGTGTTGTGATGTTGGCAAATTTTTTCGGATTTTTTTTGTGAACGACTTGGTGGCCCAGGCAACTGTTTTAGTGCAGGTTACAACGATTTGGCGGTTTCTTTGCCACCTTCTTAGTTTATAGTTTATTGTAGGGTTTGCTAAAGTGCCATAAGTTGTGTTAGATGTGCGTTAATTCCATCTGCATCCAACCAGTTGTAAACCTTGTTCTTCGTGAGATGTATTTGGATGAGTGTAAAGTTTTTGTAATTGGAGTATCGTGTTTGTGGCGGCTTTGCCTGTTTACTTCGGGTTTCTTGTCCGGGTTTTCGGCTAGTTCGCGTAGCGTTGCGTTTCTGGAGATCTGGTGGAGACAGAGTTCCCTGCTTCAGTCTGGTGCGCTGAAAACTGTTGTTGCATATCGGAAACAGGACGATCCATAGTCCCCCCCGCTCTGCTTGAGAGCGCTCGCAGTCAGCTTCGAGTTCTGTGCCTTTAGCCTCGGCAGATGCGGGTTGGTCGTCCCTGTCTCAAGTGTGGCGGTTGTGCAGACTGCCGATCCCAAGTCTGAGTCGCTCTGACAATGCTGCGTTTGACGGCAGTGGCGCGAGTTACGCATGATGCACTTTGCAGCGGACATCGTCTGAGTAACACGTGTGCTGTCGAACATCTACGTACATGTAACAACAGTTCAAGCAGTTTCGGCTGCGAGAATGCTTGTCTCCAGATATATCAGAGGAAAGCCCTTAGTAGGTATATCGGTTGCAGAAGTTAATGCTTGATACCCCACGAGTGAAAGGGTTGTAACAGCTGATTCCCTGACCACCCATATCTGCTCGCTGGTTCGCCTTTTTGAAGACCAGAACGTGACAGCAGCGGCTGTAAGCAGCAGCAGGTAGTGGCCAGTGGTGGGGCTTGCAGTCCGCTGCTGCTCCTGATTGGCTGAAAGGCCCACGTGTAGAAGGATTTCGTGGAAAGGCTCGGAGCTCGGGGAATCGAAAGCTGGCCGTCGGCGCCCGTGTGGCCGACGTGGCGGGTCGCGGGCGCTCTGGAGCGGAGTTCTGTGTCGCGACGCACAGTGTTCTCGAGTTTCCAAACGCGTTCGGATAGCGATAATCTCAGTTTGTTATCCAAATCTGGGAGTAATGTTTTTTGAGTGACCGTCCTCCTGTTGAGTTTGAACTGTGTATTTCGTACAGCCAGTCGAAAGTAATTTCCTGGACTCGGCTGTGAATGTTCCCAGTACTGGGGTCGTAACTCGGGATCTTGCCTGGGGGTAAGTAGGTAGCACGAGGGCCGTTAACTACTGGCTTTCGAGCGATGAGGTTCGATACTTTCCAGCGGGTCGAGGCTCGGCTGGCGACCCCTGTCGGACCGACTTTACGCGTGTCCCGGTGGTGCAGGACGCTTGTCTGGGTGGGCCCCGTGTCGGCTCTGGCCGCCACCACCTAAAGAGAAGGCCGTGGCGCGCTCTCGTGACGTCACGCAGAGCGGGCCAGGGTTGGCTTGGCGCTGCGCTGACAGAATCGAGGCGCACGGCCTGCAAATCTCCGTCAAACGGTTTTACAGAATGTGTTGAGCTGCCGGCGCCCCCCTGCGGCCAGGCGGGCTGCACCCGGCACCTGCCTCCCTCTGGTTCCACTGCGTTCAAACGGAAATCGCGGTTAACACTGCGGGTGCCTGCTAAGTGCGAAATTCACGAAAATCACTCCAGGTAGTACTATTTATCACAGGATTTTCAGTTGGGCTGGATACTAAATTCACACAGACACTCCTTTACTTTGCTCACTCAGGTTTTATTTGAACAAATGGGAGATCGTCTATTGATTACGAATCACAACAATTTCGGCGTACTGTGCGCTTCTAGTGAAGCTACTATGGCACATGTTTTCCAGGACTCACAGTACTGGCACAAGTTTATCCTTCCACAGTACTGTTTCTGTAAATACGCCTTTAAGTAATGTTCTTCCTTGCCCAAGAGTGGCACGTGTAACATTAACTTTTAACATCTGCCATAGTACCCTTACAAACCTCTAGCTTAACAAATCACCATCTTGTCTCACAAACCCAATAATGCTGATCTCATAACTCTGCCATTCGACACTTTGCGTTCACTTCAAGCCACATTTCACACAAGTCATCTGTTACTTTATTACCATACCTGTTTGAGCCACTCTATGTAATCGAACCACTAATAAGCTCAACAAACCCATTTACACTTTCATGCACACACCACTTCATTCATTGGCCCCTCTCTTTTGATTTTATAAGTATCTGAATGTCTCTTGTCATGGTACTTGAATTACAAATCATGTAAAAGTACATCTTTCACACACATATGGAAAATTTCTTTGTTTCAGACATAATATGATATATACTAATATCATACATTATACATTAATAAAATCGACAAACTGCAAAGACAGATCCTCGACGGAAAACGGAGAAAAGACGTCATACGAACATGTGTCCAGAAATGCACCATCGCCACGGTAGATGACACTGACGAACGGAAATTCCTCCGACAACGTGCTGCGTTTTACTTGTATATAACATGCCGTGTGATTGACGCAGCCTGTTGTATGCACAAAGCATTTCCCAACAATTTTAGTAAGTAGTCTCAGTGCATTAGAATAGGTAGACAGAGGCTACCACTCACAAATAAGCACACAGTTATAAATGAAGGAGACGTTAGGAAAGAGAAGTACTGGCTGTACGATATCAGATTTAATGACATTTGATATTGTCATACCAGGTAGAGTCCATTTTTATTGCTGGGTTTAATGCAGTGTAGTGTGGAGACAGTTATTTGCGAAAAATACTGAAGGAGGCTACACCGAGGATTCTGAAAAGGGAGACTGTTCATTGTTTCTCCTGGCCAGATTCCTCTCGGCTGCTGAACATAGCTCTAGACCTGCAGGGATGTTGGTTGGGTTCCACCAAAGAAGTATCCTGTTCTTCAGTACGGGGAGCGTCGTTCCATTGCAAACGAAACAGACGAAGAGCACTGGTCCTTGCACCATCGTAACTAGATGCATATAGTACACTAACTGCGCTATTCCCTGAGCCTGGTGGAACCCAATTCTAGTAATAATTCCTGTTCCACTTAATATAATGGCTTTAACTGACATAAAAAGACATTCCTTCTTTGAGGCAAATTTCTTGTTATCAACAATTTTGAGTCGCCGCATGGAGCACCGATTACGTAGGTACATGTATCCAAGCAGTCCGAGACAAACCAAATTGAATGCCACAGACACTGAAATCCCTGCAAGGACTACCATACGACTGTAGATCAGGTAATATTTACTCGTCTTTTCCAAAGCAACAGCTGCCACACATACTATACTCCACGGTATAAGCACACACAGCACCTCACGACGGAATAACTGGCTTACTTCAGCAGGTAGTAGCTGGTTAGGAAGCCTGAGATGGCGAACACAAGCGTACATGTGGTAGCAGAATGAGTTCAGCCAGATACAGCTGAGAAGTGTGAGGGCGCTGTCTATCAGCACTGCTGTAGGTAAGTCAGGGACGCCTGCCATACGATACACGACCTCAGAACACAGGATCTGGACTACGCACGTGATCTGAAAGGACAAGAGTATCTTTCCAGGCAAGTTGCGTAACTGGGGAAGGTACATGTATACTCCGGCAGTCGAAAAACGGAAAATGATATTTATCAGTATAAATGAGATTTCTAAAGGCTTCAAGCTGTCGATTTTAAAATCCTTGTATTTCAAGGTGGCGTTGGTTAAACTGTTTTTGTAGTTCAGTGTTTGTTCTGTTAGCTTTTGATCCAGTATACTAGTCCTACTATAGACCCATAGAGATCCCAACGTAGTGTACGTACAATTATGGGAAGTCTTAATGGAGGAAAAGTCATGACACTTTAGCAACAGAATAGCTCTGGAAACAGAGCAGATTGCTTCTGTAGCGTTCGACTGCAGACATGATTGATCATCAGGACTATCGAAATAGCAGCGAGCATCGTGCACGCACTGTATCATACTGAACGGGACGTCCTGACAAATGCCGTACGAGTTGACAGCCATCCAGGCCAGCAGACAGAGGTTGACGTTTGCCCTCTGCGTGTAGGCCAGGTAGCTGGTGACGGGTATGTGGGGCGACCTCTGCACCACGTCGTCCCACAGCTGCTCGCGGCAACGCTCGCGCTGCTTCACGGCTTCCAGTGGCAGGTCTTCCAGCGGACACGTGGGGTGGTCCAGGGCGTTCACCAACAGCTGCACGCAGTCAGTGTCCACGGAGAGCGTAGCGTGGCTTCTGTCCTCCAGCTGCCACTCCTCGTCTGCAAGAAAACGACAGCAAGTGGGTGGTGGCCGTACACTGCAGGCAGCTGAATCCAAAGCCTTCTCTGGGTGACGAGCCTGGGCGTCGTTTACCCACATTACCCTGGTTCAGTTACCCAGAACTATGTAAGGCGGCATGTCAACACAAAGTAAGAGTATTAACAAAGACAGGTATCATTGTTACTATGCACGTCTGTTTCATCTACAGGGTGCCCAAGAAGTCCCTGTATCGCTCTTGACATACTAAAAATAAGGAAGTAAATAGGTTTTATTGATAGTCCTGCATGGAAAAAAACAACGTTATCAGAATTATATTTTTGTTTCAGCACTGCAGTCTTTGAGTTCCGAATCCATCTTGTAAAGGAGGGATTACTGGAGGATTCGTGGGTTCATGAACGTCCGCAGATAGGAAAAACTATGTAACGCATGATGAGACCATTTGCCTCAGTCCCCCTCGTAAAGTAGCCATGCCTGATTGAGATAAATGTCCTGTATTTTCAGGCTGTCTGAAAGACAGGCCACGTATTGGAAGCAATAAAAAGTGACAGGAAACGTGTGTCACCCACTCTTAATCAGATGAGCAGTCTCCAATGAAAATCATTTGCAAAAGAGTAGTTGGACTTCAAGCATCTTCTTCAACAATGCACGACCACACTGAAAAAATATGAATACGAAAGGATTTAGGCCCATGCTTGTTACTGAATTATCTGACAATGGTGTGGAGCAACGATTTGTAACCTACCGTACTTTGTTGTGGTGACTTCTGCCATGTCTCGCTCAAGAGTGTTGTTTACGTATAAATGTGCCATATACCACTGTTTGATCAGGAAAAAATTGTTTTCTTGTCTAAGGAAAGTACCCATATTACCAAGAGTTGGAAAGGAACATACCTCACCTTATGTGGGCCATTGTGTGATCAGAATACCTGTTAGGACCACATTCTTTTGAAGCTTACATGAATGGGAACTTCCATTTCTCTGTACAACAGAAGTTTTCAGTATCTCAGCTCCATGACAAGGCAGTCACGGATCTTGTGTGGTTGTAGAAGGAAGGAGCTTGAGTCTCGTTTTGTTGTTCAGATGTGTGGGTTTCTTAATGAACAACTTATTCTCGGATTATTTGGTTCTGCAGCATTTAAAGCCACATTAAAGTGGTTACCACGAAATCCCAACATTACCACCTCAACAACCTTTTGAAATCGTCATGACAAACTTTTGATCTTACCACGCAAATAACTGAATATGAAGAATAATAAAGCCGCTTGTGGCTCAACGTTGAAAGATTAATGGAAAATTGACACAAGTGTTGAAGAAGTCTTTCTAAGCAGAATTACTAGAACGATCCGCAATAAAGCAAGGGGGACAGCGAGACACATAGATATCTGAGGAAGGTGTGATCGTCCATACACTGATCCGTTGGATACGTATTTTTTTTTATATCTAACTACGTCCATATAGAATATACTCTTTTGACATAACTCCATAGGCGTCCTGTACAAAGAAATAGGATGCAGGCTGAATTCTCGTCTTTGTGATATTTCACTTTCCTCCGTGAACTTAGTGACCCCATCACGCAGCGTAAAAAAAGTGATGGAGCATATTTGTCACCAGTTTGTTTCGTTAGCACGAGATTGTCGAGAAAAAGCACAACAAAATACATTAACTGACGATTTTGGGAGTTCCTTTACCACAATGAACGATTTACTGTTAATACTCTGTTTGCATACATTCAAAAACACGCAAAAAATGTAATTACTTTGTCTCATTCGTACCTTGTGTAATGATAATGATGCAGCAATAAATGCAATTGGGACATATATGCCTCAGCTGCTGAGTGGATGAATGTGGGATTACAACTCCAGAGATTTGGGATTCAGGCATTGCTCCCGAGATTCCTTCTGTCACTTATCTCTTCTTTCACCTCTGACATTGATTTATGGAAATCGAAAATGTCGGAACTGTAGAACTGTTCAGAGACCCAATAATTAACTGTGTCCCACAATTATTAACTGGGTAAGTTAGCTCAGAAGTAGGAAGACGGCGAGTGACGACAACCTGCAGTAGGACAGCACTGTGGTGACCAAACCAGGCTTCAGGTTGATGACTGCTTTACCTACTGCATTCTGAGAAGTCCTGATGGTCGTTGTCCTCGAGCACTATTCCTGTTCAGAGTACAAATCAAAGGAGAGTGATACTGATATGCTACACGTCATCCAATGTATACCTCATTGGCGTGTTGAGCGCAAATGTATACCCAGTAAGACGAATAAGTTCTGAAAGATTCTTACACACAGGCACATCCTGTGGAAGGCCGAATGCACGACTTTGTCGTAAACACTCCATTTTCATTGTTATTCATTCCACTCCCACCACATTATCGTGTGGTGCGCAAGGTTCGGAAACTTTGCTGCTTTTTGGGGAGAATGAATAAAATGATAGGTTTCAAAAAAATAAAAGCCATAGCGTCTCTACATAAACACATGTACATTGAAGTTGATGATGGTGCTATGGGGAAGATAAGGCTCTTGCTTCTGGCAAGTCACTGGCAGTCAGTTCCCAATAACTACTACGAGGGTAATACAGTATGATGCAGGTGCCGGCCAGAAAGGGTGTATGTATTCAAGGTGTTGGAGTGGGCTGGGAAGTATGATTGACAAGTTGATGTGGGTAGAGAGAGGTGTGAGGGAGGGATGACAGTGGTCAGGAGGCTGGAAGCGGGATCATCTACATATTGAAGAGGCGTAGACGCTAGGATTATAGCTGGTTGGAGGAGTAAGTGTCTACATACTATTCTGTAATAGGAAGAACCAGCCAGCTGAAGTTCCGCTCGAATAGGATACAGAAGGGTGGCAAGTGGAGGGCGCACCAGAAGCCTAGGTATTCAGAGGATAGGCGAGAAAAATTGTTTTTGTTTCCCACGTTGATGGAACGTTTGCAATTTGTGACAAAGTCTGAGGAACCTCAGAAGAGAGGGCAATGTAATCAGCTGCAGAGGTTGCGTCTGCGACTGCAAATATGATACAGAATGCAAGGTGTTCTAAGACTGTAAGGAATGGCAAATTTTTGAGAGTGCTGAGATCCAAGCTATATTGGCGAAAGTAACACTGGGGCCACTAAGGCTTTTGGAAAGACGAAGGAAGAGACAAGATCGGGGGTTAACGTCCTGTTGGTGAAACAGCTATTAGAGCATAACCCAGAATTGGGAAGAACGGGGAAGCAGGACAGCTGCGTCCATCCATAGGAACCGTCGTGTCATTCACCTTAAGCTGTGTAGGGACATCGCAGAGAAACTAAATATGGTCGAAAATCAAGTTTGGAGCCAACAGCTTACCACAGCATCGCCTCGTTCAGTGGGTTTTACCCAAGTACAGAGGATGGCTGAATGATGAAATCCCCACATTGTCGAGTTTCCTGTCTTCTTAATTTGAGTTTGTTGTAAGCTGTGGACGCGTGATTATTCCAAGATATGAGAAAGTGAGAGTCCTCTGCCCATGTCAGCAGAGAGGAATGGAGCAGCAAGTCCACCGCCTTACTGCAAGCGCTTATCTTCCTCCACGTAATTGGGCACTGTCCTTGCATTGTGAGAGAACTGTGACTCGGAGTTATCTGTTGAGTGTACATTATAATGGATGCGTTAAGAGCTTAACATCCACTTCCGACACACATGTTGTAGTGTCTTGGTTTTAATAAATTTACAAGTACATAAATGAAACAGTCAATGAAAAGAACGCCTTGTTGTTTGGAAAGCGATAAACTTATTTTTAACACCTCGCGGCTGTGACTGCGGGAGCACGCGTGGTATTAATTGGGGTTCAAATACGCAGGAGCTGCTGAAAACACTGAGCGGCATTACAGTGCAGGTCTGAAGATGATGAGCACTGAACGTTTACTACAACTGTGCCAAATGTGTGTCTGTTGTTGGCCCTCAACTCTCTGTACGTGCATGCTTGGCCTGAGTGACGTTACGCCGACACTGCACTCTGAAGGCAGAAATTCGTCGCTTCTCTGCAGTCGTCATGGAACTGTTGATATCCTCGTAGACAGAACAGAACTCAGGCTGGACTCTGGCAGAACTCGTACCAGGCAGTGGCAGAGCTGGAAATACTTGTCGTGTGTGGCGCCTCGAAGCTACAGGAGGCGTGGCTTACTACTTCTTTCTCATAGGCGGTGGCGATGCTGCTTACGTGTACAGCATCTCTGCGGTGGTCGATTGTCGATTTGCTGCAGGCGATTATCGTCGACACCACATGTGTCACCTTCAACAGTGTCACAGGCATCAGTGTATCATGATACACTGAGGAGAGGTAATGTAATGCAGAACACTGACACGAGGTCTGGTGATGAGAAACTTTGTGCTTCAATTCCCCCTCCCATTACTGGGGGAATACCAGCAATGCAAATTTCTTCCATTACCTGGATTCGAACCAGCTTACCTTTGAAGAGAGTACCACCACACAGCCATGGTGGAAGTTAGGGAGAGAGAAATGATTGGTGGTATTTATTGTAATAATTCCTTGGGTTTTTAACAAAAGTGTTTTTGATGTAGCAGAGGCTACACCAAGAGGTGAAGTTATCGAGGCAGATGGAGATATGCTGTTGAGTAAGATTTACAGTGACAAAAGAAGCATGGTGTGCCAGGCAAGGAGCTATACAGTAAACATAATTCATTGGGACACCTGGCACTTGCCAGAGATCTGAATGTGCGACTATTGCGGAATATTTCGCCAGTGGAGGAGTCATCATACCACTTTTCAATTATAGGCCACATCTCCTGTGGACAGACACCAGTGGTTCCCATTACCTTCTGCATTCTCATGCCTTTGAGCATTGCAGACTCTTCAGGGTTTTAGGAGCAGGGGAAAAAAGTGGCTTGAAGCTCTATCCTCCCATCCATCATTACTGACGATTTTTGTTCTAAATTTAAGCAGTAGCGAGGTTCGAACCTGGGTTCCATCACGTTTTGATTAGTATACAAAGACACTACCCTTAAATCGTAGGGGAGCCGTCGGATGTAAACTTGCGTACAGTATGATATCACACAACTTGACTAGAGCTAGTAGGAAATAACAGTTTTGCTTCTCTCTCTCTCTCTCTCTCTCTCTCTCTCTCTCTCTCTCTCTCTCTCTCTTTTTGTTTTTTTTTTGTTTTTTTTTTTTTTTTTTAAGGAGGTCGAAAGTAATGGAGTCATGAGCAGCCTCTCATAAGAATTTCCTGAAATTGTAAGACGTCGTGGTCTCCTTCATTGCTTCCATATTCCGCCCTCACAATCATACTCTGCACATCAAGGCGCTTCATTCGAGCCCAAACTCGATAAGATAAAGTCAGTATTGTAAGAATTCATGTAAACGATATGCAAATAACTAATAAATCGCAAGTGCGCACCGTGGTTGAAATACTCGAGGCTGGCATACACACATACGTTCCAGACTCGACGGTCACAGGAGCTTTTAGCTCGAGAGAGGCAACTGCACCCCAGGAGGCCGGTCCCAACCTATCTACGTCGGCCAGTGACCGTCTGTAGAGCAGACAGCGTTAGCCCTAGTGAAAGGACGACCCCGTGTTCGGCTTAAAAGCAAATTCCGCTACATTGTGTGGGAGCAGCCAGCCTACACATTCTTTACACATAGCACGCAGTTTCAGAGATTTTCACAGGGAGACAGCAAACGCCAAACACCGATACTACAGATTTCCGGATTGGTCACCTTAAACAAAACGTCATTCTCCCGTTTTAGAAGAGCAATGCTGACTGGCAGAGGATATTTCTGACGCCTTGAGCTGAAGGAGTAATGGAAGAGATCGAAAGATATACCCCTTCACGTCTGGCGTGCAGAGGGGCCGTTCCGTTGTCGCTCTTGGAGCGAGAACACATAACGAGAGCGTGCGCGCTCGTACGTGTACTCAAAGAGCGAGGAACAAGTCTCTCCTCAGTACTTCACAGGGAGAGCACCTCTGTCGAGAGCGAATCGAAGTGCAACTGTGTATTGAGTCCTTGCGATTAAATGTTGTTCACTGTGTTGGCCGCCACACTTATTGTGCGGTGTGAACGGACTGAGTAATAGTTAAACGCCTGCGAGCGAATTTTTGAGTGGCATCGCGGTGGACTGGTTATCTGACCTGTGTACCACGCCAATAGTTAGACTAGGGGCGAACAGGAGTCCTCGCCTTCATCAAGGCGTAGGGAGAGTTTGATTGGCGAAGGTCAATCCAGAGAGAACGAGAGTTGTCTTATTTGTCGGCAGCGAGCGGCGCAGACAGCAGTCATCGCAGCTACAGCTCTTGCGACCCCCACATTTCCTCCACAACAGTACCCTTCACAGCATATCACACGTGACAGCCTCCACTGTACCTAGCAGCATTCTAACCGATAATTATTCAAGTTGAGTAGGTGCGGCTCTCAGCCATTCTGCCAATTCAATAACAATCTTAAACTTTGTATAGAAATTTCATTACCGAATCCTACCCTTAAGAGGTAACTTCACATTCTGAAAAGAACCCACAAATAATGTGTTCAATTCATAAGTAAAAGTGCTATTGTGATTTCTCAGAATTTTTGCAAAATAAATAATAATTTTCGTTACTTTCATGTATATCTTACACTAACTAGCACTACTCCAGTACCCAAGTATCCCACTAGTTACGTAACACATTTTGTGAATTTTTGTGTCATTTCCTTACAGTGGACGACTCCGGAAGGTATTTATTGCTGAAAGTTATTCAGGCATTTCTCTTTAGAACTTTAGGAGTGTCTGTCTGACTTCTGTAGTAGTGTGGGGGTGGAAATTGCATCTTGCAGGGGCCAAAGGGTAAAGGGTACATCTCAGATTAATCTGTTGCGCAGAATGACAGAATAGCACCAACCCACACGTTCACAAAATGTGTGGCTTTATAGTCTTGTGTTGTAAATGCTATATTTAATTCGTTTTGTGGCGTTATAGACAGGTATTTTAAACTGGGACCAAGAGATATGGTGGTCGTATTTGTGTGACATTGTATGTACCGAATTGTCGAGCAGTCATTAGATACAGTGAGTATATCTTTAAGATATGAAGCACTGAGTCTGGCTTGTTGAGGTTGTTTGGTAATGTGTGGTTGTTATGGATGAGAGGAGAATGAATCCTTTTTCAATAGATTGTTCAGTTTATGGAAAATGTGGCAGTGTTTTTGTTCATGTGTATCACCAATCCCAGGGTTTCTGATGTGCAGAATGAGGTGCTGGTATCAGGATATCTCACAAGCACCCATTGGCAGTACCATCTGATTGTATGTTGTAGCAATTATCTGTGCTTTGTAGAGTGTAGAGTGACTGGGACTGTGTTACGAGACTGTAACAATTTTCATTAAAGTATAGTTGTAGCATTGAGATTACATGTGACTGATGAAGATCTTGTTGGAGCTGAGGGAGCAGACATGTGGATGGAATGCTATGCTGCTGCTTTGTCTTGATGTTTTATGTGGCGAAACAAGGTTAGGTATAGGTTTTAAGCTGATGTTTTGGTGTGGCTGAAGATAAAGTTGGATTGCTTTTTGGAACAGGTGACTTGGATGTTAAAAGTGGAAGGTGACTGTTGGTGTTGTTGTCATCTGTTGGACGAGAGTTGAAGGCGAGTGAATGTTGTGGAAAAACTGGATGTCTTTCATGTTAGGGATGCGACACAAAAAACTGTTGAGATGATGACGGTGAGCTCGACTGATGGTGTAGAACACTGTGGATCTGAACTCAATATATTTGATGGTGAGGATGCAATGCATGTAGTTGTTGGGATGCGGAATGTAAGTATAGTATCGTGAATAATGCGTTTACATTATATTTATTAGATCATTCGAGTTGAGGCTGTGGAGATGATGCAGTTGTGCACGGATTGTACATTTGGGCACAGTTAACATGGGAGGTTTTACGAACTTCCAGTATGCTGCAGTAGTTTGGGTCAGCAGCTTCTGGTAACCAGTGAACGAAAAACAGTTCCAAGTTTTTGTTCATTCGGTGAGTTATCTCTATGCACTGTAAATGTTCATTTTCGACTATGTTATGGTGATTTGAAAATGGGTCTCGGTCCGAAACAAATCATCGAATGAATAAAAAATAAAAATTTGCAACTTGGATTGGTTTTTCGTCCTACTGATGGGTGGTTTCGTTTGTAAGTGGGATAGGTCAGGTGGTTCTGCGATACTGGGTCAGATAGTCGTCACACAGGAAGTATTTGTGAGATGTGTAGGCTTGGATTTGCGATTTAGGTGATGTTACACAATGGCAGCGACAACAGATCAGGGCTCAGTTCCTGATACGTTGGTCTGTTGTGGGCAAGCATCTAGTTCTGCTGGACAGTGATGCGTAAAGAAGCCGGCAGAGAAGCGCCACGGTTTTAATAGTGGCGAGGGCAACTCTTTCAGACAGGGGCGTTGCAGCAGCCTGCTGGATGGTGCGAACCATTTAGAACATCGCCACGTGCTCAGAAGAGATTCGCACCCGTTTCTTCTTTCCCTCCCCCTCCCCCCCCCCCCCCCACCACCACCATCTCGACCTAACTGCCACGTCCTCTCCGATCTCTCTGGATTTTCACGAGAACTTTCCCCTAAAGATATCTTCAATGTCGGGCTTAAAGTTAGCTTCCAGACAAACGGTTAGTTGTCCACAACTCTGTATGGTCTTGTCGCTGCTCATTCTTTAATATCTTGTCGCCACTCGTGAGGAATTGAAACATCAACTACAGCTTACACGTTTGTTCTCGGTGTCCATAACAGTTTCAGTCATGATTATAGACATGCTGCAGAGTGCAGCTCAGTCTAGCAACAGATGGGGTAAGAGTCTGCTTGTTTAGTAACTTGCTAACAATGCGTATTTCCTTTTATGTGCCAGTATTATTCTCGTGAGTGTCTGCAGTAAATTATCGGCGACAGCCGAAATTTTGGAAAGGCCTTTCTTCTCAGTATTACAGTTCCTGGTCCTACTATACGGATATTTTTGTGATAACTTACTTCCTTATCTGTTGTAACCCTTTTCGACCACCTTAGTTTCTTAATTAGTCAGCTTACTACCAATGAAAACCCTGCAACTCGTTTCATGTCTGGTGCACGATAGATAGAGGATCGAGTAAGAGATAAAGTCCAGCAACGAGAATAAAATAATAAATTAAAAAAATATAGTGATTCAAACAAATAGAGTTGTTTAGCAGACAGGTGCGATAGCTGTGTTTCCTCAGTCCTACTACAGTTCATAGTATCAACATTTCTAAGTATAATATTATCTGCGTATTTTGTACAATTAACTGTTCAGTCACAAATCGAAATATTATTCGTCAAAGAAAATTAGTAAATACGAACAGTATCATGCCAGGATCATAGATGAGAAATGTAGAACACTACACAAGTTACAGTATTGACTAAACATTAGCTTGTCTGAAGCCGTTAAGTTGCAGAAACCATTCGCCATTTTCAAAACAAGCCTTAGACTAGGTCTGAAAAAAAAAAAAAACTACGTGTACGGAATTTTAGAGCGTTTATAGAAGATAAGAAGGAACACTTTTTTTATGTGAGGCACGTGTCGCACATGTATGAAGGTCTTATCTGCACTGGCGTTCAGAGACGGAGTTCAAAGTGCTGTGGGATGGGCCCTGTTTTAGAGGTGCTGCGGGCCTCCTGCGGGAGGGAGACGAGTTGTTCAGTGTACCAGACACTGGCGGACACCCCAGGTGAGGTGGTCGCCTGTTAGCCTGAGGCTGCAAACATTATTTGTGAGACACCCACTTGTTTCGAGTGTGTTGCACAATCATTAGCAGCCAGATGGCACTTGAGTAACGTCTCCAAAACATCACACAGCCTCTGTACATCGCCGGCATCGAAACCTTCACGGGCCACGAGCAGCTGGGGGTACACCTTTGACCTTTGTGTCACATAAACTTGTCATAGATCCAGACGGAGAGTTGCCGAGGAATCTAAACACTGACTTTGGAAAGAGCACCAGAGATTACGTTGCGTGGCGTGCAAAATCACGCAAGAGCTAAAACTACATATTCAGAAGGGTATTTGAATCTCATTCCTCGAACAACTGAACAGTTGTCAGCGCATAACCGTGAAGTGGCCGGGCCCCAGTATTAAACTTACCTACAATCTTTCCGTAGGATGAATCGATGTAGTCAGCTGCAATGTACCAGTAGAAACGATGGAAGGCGTACAGTTCGTGAGCGAGGCTGAACATTTGCGACGCCTCTGGCTGCCGCTCCTTGCACAGCGCACTGAAGTCGTCGTGAGAGGAGAGGCTCCACGGCTGATAGCGCAGCAGGCGTTCACTCAACAGCGGCCGCCTGTAGCACACAAGGTGCCAGGTTAAAAGTTGAAAACCTAGCATGTATACTTTATGCAAGAACGTACAAGTATTCAGAACGGATTTCCACTCAGCAGTGGATTAGAAACTTCCTGACAGATCAGTACTGTGTTCGAGACTGGGACACAAACCTGGAACTTTTTCATTCTTTAAAGGATGCATAGTAACACAGCAAACAATCGCAAATCCATTGGTCTTCTTAGCATTTTAGCGCATCGAGATTTCATCTTTAGATTTCAGAGCACTTGAGTGAGATACCAATTGTAACTATTTCTTGCAGATCATCCACTCCGTTCTGTGCTGCTATATCGTTTTAACTGGTTTCAGGCACATCAAACAGCAGAACTGCAGCGCTTCCTGCAGAATACCTCTTTTCTTTAAAGAAGAATTTCGTATGCATTGCAAGAGAGTGAACATGTGATATTTACGTTAAGGATATGAATGACTTGTTCGAATTTGTTATAGATCATTTTAGACGCTGACATGTACACATGTCTGTCATTAGCTGAAGCAAAATCTTCCACATTACCACTTGAAAATGGCTCATAAGGGCGAAACTGCAATTGTAAAACAATTTCTAAAGTCAATGGCGAATATGACGTCCTTAAAAAAATAGACTTAGAGCTGGGCAGGCAGGAACCGAGAGCCGCCGTCACAGCCTTACTTCCGCCAGTAGCTCAGCCGCTGCCTTCCAGCCGTCACAGAAGCTCCCCTGCACGGCTGGCGGGACCAGCGCTCCCGGAAGGATGGGCACTGCAGTGACCAGAGGCCTCGGGAGTTGCTTCCTGGACGAATCCTCACTCTGCAGTGGAGAGTGCAGTCACTTGAAACGTCGGGGATCCGACACACGACTCTAACCGGCCAGGGAGTTTCCTACCTGCTTTAGGTGATGTGACATCTGCGATAATTTTCCGTAAAGACTGTATGACAGCTGAAAGCGGAACTCCCACAGGAAGAAGAGCTCTATGGACAATCGTGAGTGTACCGTCAAGCAGGTCCACTTACTCAGTCCCTTTCAGCCAATCCAACAGCTAAGGACAGCGCCATACGATGACTTAAGCTATTTCAAAACCGTCTTTGCAAATACCAAACAGGTGTTTTTATTTCTCAATACGTGTTTTGCTTTTCTCATTATACCCTTATCAGTTGTGGCATTTTTATAATGTTTCCGCTTACATCCGGCAGTGCGCAGCCCACCATCTCACACTTGTATGCTTGACGTGCAGAAGTACATGTCTGCTGACGTAAAACTTGACAAAATGACGCTTCAGTATTGCATACAAATGTTTGTTTACTTGGCTCTGAAGCATTCGCTCGGTCTCGTTTCGTGAGTGGTTGGTGCGGGTCTCTCGTTTGGCAGTGGAAATTGTCATACACAAATTGTTGGCCGTAAAACTTTGTCTTAAGGTCAGTGTTCCGTACATCGATTCGATGCATCTGTGTCAGGTACATCTTATCATGAGAATGGAGCCTTCAGAATCTGGTATGAGACAATTTTGTCCTGATTAATCTACGACTGCATTCCCTATACCCCATCAACGATAGAAAGTTTCCATACTGACAGATACAATGCAGAACAATCCATACTCCCTCTACTCCTTGTAGTATGGTACTTGGTTATCACTGTTACTTGAAAACGACGTTGTCAATTAAAGCATGAAGCTGCATCATAATGAGTTCCGTGTGATGTCTGGGTCCCCAGTTTGACCGGAAAGCTGTCCCTCCCATAAGACATGTGGTGCCATGGTGCTAAGGCTCGCAAATCATTTCCACGCCACGTACAGCAGCACGCTGTTCTGCTTGGAGTTACAGTACCACACCTGCTACACTGACAAGCTGGGACTCAGAACCCGTGCCGTGATGAAAATCATCATTTCTACGCCCCAGATGCAGGATGTACGTGCACACTGACTATGATCTGAATAAACATTATACGGAAATTTGGTTGGGGAAGAATTTCGGGAAAGGGCTGTTTTTGACATAATGGAGCCGTTCATTCCATAAGGCAACGAAAGAACGGATTTAAATGCAGCAAGGAGGTGAACAAACAATATCCAGTGAAACAAGCTCTAAAGAAAATCTCGAAACTTCTGGACAGTTGCGAATGTACTACGCAGCTATAATGATACAAAACTGACTGCCATATTCAGTTTAGGAGCAAGTGCGTTGTGTAACACTCCGGTTTGATCTACTTACTTATCCCGCTCGATCGGGATCTGATAACAGCCCAAATAGATAATAATTAATGTGACCGTGTGCCTAACGGGGCTGGCAATCGGATTGGACTGCTACGGAGTTGTTACATTCCATTTTGTCCTTCGCAAATACTGTAATAATGTACTGTTTGGTGCAAGAAGAACAAAAAACACAGCTTCACTAAACAAAACCTATATTCTTATCAAAAACCACAAAGATAAGGAATATTTTTTGTCAACTGCAATGAACACTTCCCCTCCTACGGCGTCGAATATGTCTTTGCGGTAAACATTCCAAGACTCGCTAAATATCTCAGAGTTTTTTTTACTTTGGGTCTTAGCCAGCTCTCAATTCAAGAATAATTTGAGGCTGAGAGCGTTCATGGAGGAGAGCAAATTTGGGAACTATGTTACAAATACTTCGACAGTTGACTGATAAAAGTTTCAGAGTCGAACTGACTTTACTCTGAGAGCTATCTGATTTCCCTAAAGGTGTACCAACTGGCGAGTGTTCATGAGAGTACCTCAAACTACTGGCTACCCTGAAACCCCCCATGTGCACTCCATAAGTACTCTGCTATCCGATTACCTGCTTCCTTTGTGTAGTGCACCCCTGTCTTGAAATCTACCCATCTCCGATTTTCAGTTCACCTTCCCAACCACTGTTACCTTCATTCCCACTGCCTGACACAATATCGATAGTTTTATCCCGTCACACTATCTGCATGTGTCCGCACACAGTGAATCAGTAACCCACTCACAGTTCTGATGATAGATGTGGAGTAGCAAACCAAAAATCCCCACACAATAAACATCGTGGAGTAACAATACCGTTCCTCAAAAACAGCTCCAGGTGGCTACAAGTCATGTTCAATCATCCTGCATAATACTTTATCCTGAGTGTGTATTTTACCACCCTGGCCGTGATCTGTCCTACTGCCTGTCTCTGTCCGAGAAATCCTATAGCACATAATTTCGTTCCTCACACTGACCACTGCCTCTCCACAGCTGTTTACCCACATCAGTTCCCACGATGAACTTAACTGTAGATGTCGGATGATCACCTTCGTTTCAAAAGACCTAGTCCATTTCCCAGACACACTCATCCCAAAGTAGCTCCCCTACCGACATCTTCAGATATAACTGCAGAAGTCTTTCATCCTATTGATAGCAATCACGACTGAGTCTAATTGTCCATCCTAATCCATGTTCTCCACTTCCATAGCTATCCCACAATAAGCCACCTGAAAGAGTCTAACAACACCGCCACAAGACCTGGGCTGCCTGCTGGGAGCTTGCCCATTCCCACACAGGAAGCCACCTGGCCACCCTCCATAGTGCCAACATATCTCCTACAACACTCCATTCCACGGCCCCATATGTCAACCACTCGACAGACTATTCCGCTTTCCTCCCGCTCACAATCTCCACTATTTACGCTCTATACTACGGACTGATTTAAACACACCAACCACAGGACAAAATATAAGAACGATGGCTGTCCGCTTCCTGCCCTCTGCTGACGTCTTCCCATCTTCCCTCATCGCTGCTTAGATTTTTCCTCCATGTATTGAGATGAACATGACTTGTGGCCTCTTTCCCTCACCGACTGGATGCCAGTATCTGGACTAGAGTCGCAACTACACGGTATTACCGTAATTTCTCCCGAAGTGATTTTTTTTTTGTCCCGAATAAGACGAGAACACGCTCACTTTTCGTGTCAGGTTCCACATCATTGTTTCCACAAATTATGAAAACTTCGGAAGTATCTGTAACCATCAATACTTTCTCTAGTAAATGCAGTAGCATCGTTTTTTGTGTCAGTTTTCTCCGCTGGTCTGTTACGTAATACGTGGCACATTTTAAGACACAATGCGAATCAAAAAATCGAAGGCTAAGCGGAGTCAAAAAACTTTGTAAATCACGAGTTTCTGTAACCATGTCCTTCACTACTGCCTATTAGTGCTAGTTCTTTACTCCATTCTGAATTAAATGATCCCTGTGTTTTCTATAACTGTAATGAATACTTTAATGGATAAAAGTGAGATAAACTCCAATAAACCATAGTGAGTACGACAGACATTTGAGTGTACACTGGTCTATACCTGATTATCAAGTGCCCTGGCCCGTCCTTGTCTTCTTCCACCTCGTAGTGCTCCACCTGTTTGCTGGCTAATTGCAAGTCCTGTACACATCCGGTTAATTTCGTGCGCAGCATGTCTTTCACACGTTCCATGTCCTTAATCCAACCGTGGAGTTGCTGATCACTTGCGTGGTTACCCTGAGACACACAGAAAATAGTTCAAATTACTTTCATAACATCCACAAGCAGCAGCCTGTCTTAGTATACAGTTACATGTAGCGCTATTACATGACACTGAAATTACTGCCAGCGCATGAGTGTAGTACATTCAGTTTTGTACAGGCATAAAAACATTAATGCACAGCAGATGCCTAGTGGGGTTTTATTAAATAAATACATTTCTCAAACTGTGACATCCGATAAGAGAGGTGCAGATATTTCTTGGTAGTTGACATTACAGACGTCTGAATGTATGAATGTATACTCCCGTGACGATGTATCCAACTGAAATGTTCTGGAGCTGCCAGCAGCGTCGAGTTCCTACGTGTAAAGCCACATGGCGTAGCTGGAACTCTGACGAGATTCTATTCAAACTTTTGAACGATTTTCGAAAATAGAATGGCCAGCCTGTTGACAAATCCGTCAAAATCCTACTCGATACCAACGCTGTGACAAACCTGAACACATGTTATGACCTTCTACAAACGCAACGATAGACATCCGCCGCTCCATATCTGAAACATTGTCTGAGTTAATTGTGCACACACGAAATGTCAGTTTGACTCAAAATTTTGTAGCGTTTGTCTGTCGTCTGGCTGATCGCTTTTGCCGAAAATTTGCGTTTGTAGCTCGTCGTCTAACACGATGTCGTCTGTATCTCGAATATTGCAGATTTGAAGGAATGTATTGACTGTCCGAGTGTTAAGATCATTTTTTCTGGATCATTTTCGGGTACGAAGTTCACATTTGTGTCACATATTAAGGTCTATGTTACTTTGGCGTTGTAAAAATCGTAAGCTTCTAAGTCAATGCAATAAAGATACGGCCATTTAAATTATATATTTTGATACTCGAAACATCACTCATAAAATCAATATGGTGCTTCCTGTTGATTTAGAATCATGACATTTTGAAAGAAGCCAGATTTCACAGTGCAAATAAATGAAAAAAATCTTAAAATCCATAATTGGTAACTATATAACTCTAGAAAATACTTTTCGTATTATTTTTTATCAGTCTGTCTATTTGTCTGTCCATCTGTTAGGAATCTTTTTCTCTGGATACGTTGTGGGTATCATGTTCAAATTATGTCACATACAAAGGTATACGGACCCTTGGCGGCGTAAAATCTGTAAGCTTATAACTGACTCCAGTCAACAGATACGGCCGTTTATGTCTCGTGTTTTGATAATCGAAAACTCAGTCATCGAAACCTATAGGGTGCTCTCCATTGACTTGGAATCGTGAGATTTGGCAACAACTAAGTTTTCCGGTACAAGTAAAGCAAAAAATCTGAAACTTGTTAACTTGTAATTATATCACATAAAAATGTCGTTTTCGATTTGGACATACATTGTATTCATGACCTGTTGAAAGTATAACATACGAACATTACTGCATCCAAACATAAAATGTATGTTGTATTCATGATTTAGTACGTAAACGGAAATATGTTATTAAATCTTCTCTTCCTACATACATAAACTAAAGTCCTCTGCTTGCTTGTTCTTGTTTGTTTGGGCTGGGCTGACGAAATAACGTAGAATTTCTGGACCGATCTTGGTATTGCTGGGAGCAGTATCTTGCCAGTAAAGCTAGAGTCTCGATAACAGGCAAAAATCATTGGGAATCTCTATTCCCAGGATGGGGAGTTTGTACAGAACCCTTAGTGCGTGAGTCCCTCTCGCACTTGCCCATTCCGTTTTCCTTTCTTCTATCTACCCTAGCATCACCCAGTACGTTGTTCTGGAAGGTGAGTGCTCACCACAGACATGGGTGGCGTCGGGAGAGTCTGAGAGAAGTGGGACAGAACTGCTCTTGTTCTCTGTACGTGGATTCCCTAATCCTTTTGGGTCACACTGAAACAGGTGACAGTGGTTCCACAATAGATTATATTGAGATAGGGAACTAATACTCGAAAGAGCATATTTATTGTGTCAAGGACATACACAGCATACACCACCTAACAACAATGTAGCTCATAGCAATTCTTCTAAGCAACGACTGTCAGTCTGAATGAATGCATGTATTGCAATGATGGCTGCAGTTCTTCACACTCTGGCAAAGATCTCGGGTGTCCGTTGTGCACTCGAACAGTAGCAGCTGATAAACAGTGTAGACACCTGACCACCAAACGGACCTACTGTGCACAACTAGGCTCGTAGCACTCAAGCATCGCAGTGTCGCATTAACCTGTGCCGCAAGCACACCACTGACCCTGCTGTCAGCTGTCCATTGCATCAGATAGCTTGTGTCGTGTTCATGGTGAGGTGTGTTGCTGTGTACACTGCACAATGAGTAATCAAAGATGAAATGTGCAAGCACTGCAACGAACGGATTTTGAGCCCTATGTCTGCTTGTGTCAATCCAGTATCGTTCACTGCGCTGCACTGTCCAACTTCATACAGTTTGTATTGTTTGTGGATGAGGCCTCATTCATCCGCGATGTTGTTTTCAAAAGCCAGACAGGCAGATCTAGAATGAGGACAACACCCACGCCACCCATATCGGAGGCCAACAGCAAAGATTCTCAGTCAAGGTATTTTAAGGCATTATCCAAGATCATTCCACTTTGATGTTAATGTCTGCAAGCACCAAGCACCTGAAGAATACTCACACTCATTGTAGGACTGGAGAGGGTGAGGGGGGGGGGGGGGGGGGGGGGGGTCCTCTCTGATGGCCATTGCGATCGCTGGATCTTACGACCCTCGACTGCATTCTCTGAGGTTATGCCAAGATGTAGGTGTACCAAACACCTGTAGATACAGCTGAAGACCTTCTTGCCAGGGTCCAAGCTGCCTGCCTCCTGGTACAACATTGTTGCTCACGGGCGACGCCTCCACGACGAGTGCGGCCGCTTCATGTTTACAGATGATTGAAGATGTAGCTGTTCTCACACGCGTCGACTCAGTCTGTGTTTCGACAAGTTTCTACAAAGTTGTCACTTCCGCCCAGCTGCTCAGAACAATAAAGTGTGACATGTCTTGGAAGACAGTAGCGTGATTGACTCGCTTCCACTATCGCAGTAGCCGCCACGATACAGGAATGACCTGTGAGGATATGCTGACGTCACTCCGAAACTGTGATCACAGAGAGAGCGTCATGCACGTCAAAGGTCGTGAGGTGGTGGTGTGAATGTGGGATATTTTCAAGAACACTGCCATCCTGAATTTGGAATCATTCAACTGTATGTCAGTCCGACACCTTAAGCAAGTGTACGGTGCTGGAGAGGAAAACGGATTTTCTTGTGTTGCAGATATGTGCAAATATTACTTTCTTAATAAAAATTTTGTACTTGTTTAGATACTCCCGAGCTCATTTTTTGCAGTTCTTTTGTCAGCTGTGTTTATTTACCAGGTGACATCTACACTCTTTTTGGAGAACTGGCGAGATGATTTCCCAAGTTTCTGCAATGTGTCGCTCAAAAGTAGCCGATCAGCAGCTACTTGCAGCCAGCATATTCCATTTCGCGCATTTCTGTCACAGCACAATCCCACTCGTTTAATATGTGGAAGTTCTTCTTCTTACGAGAAATAAACCCGTTTGTGCTGCCTTGCGTCCACACTTGGTAAGTAGTGAGAGTAGTAGCAAGTTGAGAGAGGCATGTTCAAATGTGTACCAACACGCTGGGCACTGTCGCAATGCGCTATGTGTAAGTTATGTTAGTGGGGAGAGAAGAAGCGTGATGAATTGCGACTTGAATTGCTGATCAGCGCACGCTGCGTGGCTGAAGGGGTTTGTAAACAGCCCTGCGGAGGGCGACCCGAGTCTTACTCTCTCTCCGACTGCCAGCCAGCCCTGACATTGGAGTCAAACGCTCGTGCGGTATGCGTGACGACCATGGTGACTGCAGTCATCGCCACGCATGTTGGACAACAATGACGACGCCGCACTGCTGTCACTGTTTACCGACGACGCTGTGATGTCACTCATCATGGTCACCTTGGCTGAGGATGAAAGCAAGTATACGTATTTTCTATAGTGTTTTTGTTTATACACTACTGGCCATTAAAATAGCTACACCACGAAGATGGCGTGCTACAGACGCGAAACGTAACCCACAGGAAGAAGATGCTGTGATATGCAAATGATTAGCTTTTCAGAACATTCACACAATGTTGGCGCCGGTGGCGACACCTACAACGTGCTGACATTAGGAAAGTTTCCAACCGATTTCTCATACACAAACAGCAGTTGACCGGCGTTGCCTGGTGAAACGTTGATATGATGCCTCGTGTAAGGAGGAGAAATGCGTACCATCACATCTCCGACTTTGATAAAGGTCAGATTGTAGCGTATCGCGATTGCGGTTTATCGTATCGCGACATTGCTGCTCGCTTTGGTCGAGATCCAATGACTGTTAGCAGACTATTGAAACGGTGGGTTCAGGAGGGTAATACGGAACGCCGTGCTGGATCCAACGGCCTCGTATCACTAGCAGTCGAGATGACAGGCATCTTATCCGCATGGCTGTAATGGATCGTGCAGCCATGTCCAGATGGTGACGTTTGCAAGACAACAATCATCTGCACGAACAGTTCGACGACGTTTGCAGCAGCACGGACTATCAGCTTGGAGACTGTGGCTGCGGTTACCCTTGACGCTGCATCACAGACAGGAGCACCTGCTATGGTGTAGTCAACGACGAACCTGGGTGCACGAATGGCAAAACGTCATTTTTTCGGATGAATCCAGGTTCTGTTTAGAGCATCATGATGGTCGCATCCATGTTTGGCGACATCGCGGTGAACGCACATTGGAAGCGTGTATTCGTCATCGCCATACTGGCGTATCACCCGGCGTGATGGTATGGGGTGCTATTGGTTACACGTCTCGGTCACCTCTTGTTCGCAATGACGGCACTTTGAAGAGTGGACGTTACATTGCAGATGTCTTACGACCCGTGGCTCTACCTTCATTCGATCCCTGCGAAATCCTACATTTCAGCAGGACAATTCCTGACCGCATGTTGCAGGTCCTGTACGGGCCTTTCTGGATACAGAAAATGTTCGACTGCCGCCCTGGCCAGCACATTCTCCAGATCTCTCACCAATTAAAAACGTCTGGTCAATGGTGGCCGAGCAACTGGCTCGTCACAATACGCCAGTCACTACTGTTGATGAATTGTGGTATCGTGTTGAAGCTGCATGGGCAGCTGTACCTGTACACGCCATCAAAGCTCTGTTTGACACAATGCCCAGACGTATCAAGGCCGTTATTACGGCCAGAGGTGGTTGTTCTGGGTACTCATTTCTCAGGATCTATGCACCGAAATTCCATGAAAATGTAATCACTGTCAGTTCTAGAATAATATATTTGTCCAATGAATACCCGTCTATCATCTGCATTTCTTCTTGGTGTAGCAATTTTAATGGCTAGTAGTGTAAGTTATTCTTATGGGTTCTACTTCTTCTTTTCTAGGTGTGAGCAGGCGTTACTCGCTGTGGGATCTGAACCCAGCATCTGATAATGATGATGACGATGATGATGATCTCTGGGGAACGACTTCGATTGTTCAGATTTTCCTACTCGGGTGGTAAAGGATAGCAGCTCACTGATAGATAACTTCTTTATAGACCAAGATAAGTTTAACCAGATAAATGCTCAGCCTGTTGAGAATGGTCTTTCTGATCATGGTGCACAGCTAGTTACAATATATGACATAGCTCCATTCAGCAATACTAAACAGTCCTCCAAAGTAGTACGTTCAGTCAACGATTTAACAATTGCAAATTTCAGGTAAAGCCTACAGCAGTTAGACTGGGATGAGGTGTACCGTGAACCTGATGCCGATTTAAAATATAATTTATTTCATGACATTTTTGTAAATACATTTGAAAACTGCTTCCCCAAGAAAATAGTTAAATATACTCGTAAGAAACCTTGTAACAAACCATGGCTTACTAAGGGTATAAAAATATCTTGTAACCGGAAAAGGGAAATGTATCTGACAGCAAGAAAGAGTAGTGACCCAGAAACTATCAAAAATTATAAAAACTACTGTGTTATATTAAGAAAAGTTATTAAAAAATCCAGGAGTATGTGTATCATGTCTGAAATCAGCAACTCTGATAATAAAATTAAAACAATTTGGAATATTATTAAAAGAGAAACAGGTCAACCAAGAGCAGAGGAAGACAGTATTACCATCAAATTGAATGAAAACTTTACGAACAAAAAGTCAGAAGTTGAAAATATTTTTAATAATCATTTTCTAAATGTTGTGGATATAGTAGGCTCCAGGTGTTCATTAGAAGATGCTAGGCTGTTAATGGAAGAGGCCATACCTATGCAATTTGATACAACTGAAATCTCACCCACTTCTCCCTCTGAAATTAGGAAAATAATAAACTTGCTTAAAAGCAAAAACTCTCATGGAATTGATGGCATTTCCAGCAAAATACTAAAAGCTTGTTCTCAACAGATAAGTAAGATTCTCAGCCACCTGTGTAATAGCTCTCTGGAACAGGGCATTTTCCCTGATAGACTGAAATATGCTATTGTTATACCTTTGCATAAAAAGGGGGATAGATCTGATGTCAACAATTACCGTCCAATCTCCCTTCTAACAGCTTTATCCAAAATTTTTGAGAAAGTAATGTATTCAAGAGTAGCTTCACATATCTGTAAAAATGAAGTACTAACAAAATGTCAGTTTGGTTTCCAGAAAGGTTTTTCAACAGAAAATGCCATATATGCTTTCACCAGTCAAATTTTGAATGATCTGAATAACCGAACACCTCCCATTGGGATTTTTTGTGATCTCTCAAAGGCTTTTGATTGTGTAAATCATGAAATTCTGCTAGACAAGCTCAAGTATTGTGGCATGAGTGGGACAGTGCACAAATGGTTTAATTCGTACCTAACTGGAAGAGTGCAGAAAGTTGAAATAAGTAGTTCTCGTAACATGCAAAGATCAGCACATTCCTCAAACTGGGGAACTATCAAGAATGGGGTTCCACAAGGGTCAGTCTTGGGTCCTTTGTTGTTCTTATTATATATTAATGACTTGCCATTCTATATTCATGAAGAGGCAAAGTTAGTTCTCTTTGCTGATGATACAAGTATAGTAATCACACCTGAGAAACAAGAATTAACTGATGAAATTGTCAATACTGTCTTTCAGAAAATTACTAAGTGGTTCCTTGTAAACGGACTCTCACTGAATTTTGATAAGACACAGTACATACAGTTCCGTACAGTGAATGGTATGACGCCATTAATAAATATAGACCTTAATCAGAAGCATATAGCTAAGGTAGAATATTCCAAATTTTTAGGTATGTCCATTGATGAGAGATTAAATTGGAAGAAACACATTGATGATCTGCTGAAACGTTTGAGTTCAGCTACTTATGCAATAAGGGTCATTGCAAATTTTGGTGATAAACATCTTAGTAAATTAGCTTACTACGCCTATTTTCACTCATTGCTTTCATATGGCATCATATTTTGGGGTAATTCATCACTGAGGAACAAAGTATTTATTGCACAGAAGTGTGTAATCAGAATAATAGCTGGAGTCCACCCAAGATCATCCTGCAGACATTTATTTAAGGATCTAGGGATATTCACAGTAGCTTCTCAGTATATATACTCTCTTATGAAATTTGTTATTAACAACCAAACCCAATTCAAAAGTAATAGCAGTGTGCATAACTACAATACTAGGAGAAAGGACGATCTTCACTATTCAAGATTAAATCTAACTTTGGCACAGAAAGGGGTGAATTATACTGGCACTAAAGTCTTTGGTCACTTACCAAATAGTATCAAAAGTCTGACAGATAACCAACAAGTATTTAAGAAGAAATTAAAAGAATTTCTGAATGACAACTCCTTCTACTCCATAGAGGAATTTTTAGATATAAATTAAGAAAAAAAATAATAGAAAAAATAAAATAAAATAAAAAAATAAAAAAAACACAAAAAAATAAAGTAGTTATATTAACTTAAGTATGTTGTTAAATTAACCTAATTATGTCATGTATTGGAAAATTCGACTCGTTCCACATCATTACGAAATATCGTATTCATGATCCATGGAACTAGTATTAATCTAATCTAATCTAATCTAATCTAATCAGAGGCAGATATGTGAGTATTCTAAAGTATTAAATTTTTTGTTGTTATTTTTGAGATGCTCTTGTTTGTAGATGTTCTCAATGCGAATATAGGTGTTTAGACACGACCACCAGCTACTAGTTCTTTTGCACCTGTGTTTTCGTTTGGGTTTGTCCATATTCTTTCAGACACACTCCCCTGCCGACGTCATACACCTCCTCTAGTACCCATGCTGGATATGCCCTTAATGACAAACATGCCCACTGATGATGAGTTGCTGGAAGTGTATTCCAGTAATGAACACAACAACAGTTTTACTTGTGAGTACTCAGAATTTATTATTATTATTATACGAATACGGATTTTTATTTCTCCTTCCTTAGATACTTATCAACTGCGTCTCTTTCTCCTTCTTGTGTGCAGAGTTATTAGGAGTTCGACGTGTCGTTGAGGGGAAGAGCATTCTCCAAGTTAGGGGGAAAGCTGTCGTGACATCATGGGGTGAGTCGTTACCAGAGCGGTCATACTGAGTCACTTTTCTGAGGTGCAGGAAAGGGAGTCCTGTAAGACACTCAGCTGTATACCCTACCTTGATTTATGTTCATAAGATTTTGATCAACTTATTGTGGGGTTCAGTTACATCTCTGTTCAAAAGTATATACTGCTAACAAAAAGCATGTCCTAATGCCCAGAATCATGATGAGAGGAATTTAAATTGATTTCCATGGTTTCTGCTCGCTAGCGATAGAAATTACCCTAAAAATACAGGGCATACAGATACACAACAAACACCAGATGTCCACTGACGTTCTAATTTCTCGTTTATGACCCGAATGTAGGAAAGCCATAAGAAGAAGACAAACATTAACACGCTGTGTGGTACATCGACAAAGAAGTCGAGCGTAAATTAGGTGGTCCCCTCTTCTTGTCTATATTAACCGAGAAACATCCAAAAAGTGTAGACGTGCTGCTAATCTCTAAAGACGATAAGCAACACAACGTTTGGATCAAATGCATGTCCCACCTACGTTCCTCTGAAATGAAAACAGAAAAGGTGCAAGACATTTTTGCTGAGGATGTCTCGTTTACCAAGAGCATGTATCTTGAAAGACACTTGATTGACTGCTAGAGCCAGGAAACAATAGGTGTGGAAATGCTTATCAAGGATAAATGGTTCTAGAAGTTTAAGAATGCCTCTCACCAACACTTCTGTCCTAGCTCCTGTGGTACAGTGTGAACGTGGTGCCTCTGCCTCCCATATCACTGCCACAAAATGATGCATACGATATGTGGCTAGCCATCAAGTTCTGTGCACTAAAATTAAAATCTTATGTCAAGGGGATAGTGCGAGATGGCTGCTCACTGAGCTTGAAAGTCTTGTACGGGATGTTTGTAACATTTATAGTGAAAACGTCCTCATGACCAACGTGAAGGAGAATGATGCACTGTACAAGCAGGCAGCTGATCGTTATACCTGGGGACTTTGTCTGGACAGAGGTGAGGAAGCTCCCTGTAGAGTCTGTTGCCATGTAACGGGGAAGTCCCAGAGTGCAGCTGACAACCCATGTAACTGTAAGTACCAACTGCCACAGCACACAGCCATCTTTTCCACAATTTCAGTGAGCACGATGCCCACTTTCTAGTTCAGCACTTTGACGAGTCTGGGTAGTAGGATGATAAGATCAGTGTCATTGCTGACATCGTTTACAAATACATGCCGCTTCCTGGATTCACAACGGTTCATGCTCACGTCTCTTTAGAAATTTGCTGAACCAACGCGTCCTGGAGATATTCTTAGCAAAGGGAGCCACTTATCTCGATGATGTAGAGTTTCAAGAGTTTCAAATTGTGACGGAGAAGGGGTCTTTCCAAACGAATATCTGGATTCTCTAGTAAACTAAGAGGCATTTCCATAATGAATAGAAAGAACGGGCAATTGGTGAATGAACAGCAGGACTTCGGCATCTTTGATTTATCAGAACATGTAAAATGATGAACGCGAATGTACATCTGACCGGCAACATCTTCGAGAAGTTCTGTAGCATATGGCTGAGATTTCGTGGGATGCCATGTTAAGAAAGACACACGCCAGCAGCGAATTCTTGACCAACGTTGAGATGCATGTCTTCCTGGAACATGCGGTCCACAAGTGACTTTGCCAATGTGTGCGCAGGTATGCCAAGGCAAATAACTTGCAAATAATCGAGGGGGAGTACAGGTTGTCTGACGATTTCAGTTTCATCCTTTACCTGGATGTAAACTGTCTCTCAAAGCAAACCATGCAACAAAGTCTCCCTTTTCAAGGGCTCTCATGGATGTCCAAAGCGGAAATCACCAGACTGAGGAAAGAGATCAAATATGTGGCCGCTGATGCTGTTGAGGGATATGTCCTAGAGGTAGAGCTGGACTATCCCACAAGTCTGCATGACAGACACGGTGATTTGCACAGCCTGAAAGACTTTCACGTTCAGGGACTTCAACAGGTGCCTCCTCTAGGGCATTGGCGCTGCACCACAAATGCTTATCAGGAGACATTTCGATTGAGGTTATATACTGAGGTATATACTGCAATTCCAGCTGGAAGCAGGGGTGTCCTATCACGATCACAAGTGGTTCATCGGGGGGCATAGGTGTGGAAATCTGCTGCACCCAGACTATTTACTGATGTGTCTGGGTGGGTTGATTTGTTAGTAAAAAGGTAAAAAGGTGTTCCATTTGACTGGGTGTGTGTGGACTACTTTGATGAGCTGTTTGTCACAGTTCTGAGTGTATGTTTGAGATTATGAATGTTTCATTGCACACTGCGTGCGTCCATGTGTGTGTGTGTGTGAGAGAGAGAGAGAGAGAGAGAGAGAGAGAGAGAGAGAGAGAGACAGAGACAGAGACAGAGTATATATTTCGTGTGGAACATGTACAATATGTTTATGGTGCGTGTGTGTGTGTGTGTGTGTGTGTGTGTGTGTGTGTGTATTGTTTTTGAGCTGCCATTGCTGTTGCTGTTCTAAGTACAGGGTGTTTCAAAAATGACCGGTATATTTGAAACGGCAATAAAAACTAAACGAGCAGCGATAGAAATACACCATTTGTTGCAATATGCTTGGGACAACAGTACATTTTCAGGCAGACAAACTTTCGAAATTACAGTAGTTACAATTTTCAACAACAGATGGCGCTGCGGTCTGGAAAACTCTATAGTACGATATTTTCCACATATCCACCATGCGTAGCAATAATATGGCGTAGTCTCTGAATGAAATTACCCGAAACCTTTGACAACGTGTCTGGTGGAGTGGCTTCACATGCAGATGAGATGTACTGCTTCAGCTGTTCAATTGTTTCTGGATTCTGGCGGTACACCTGGTCTTTCAAGTGTCCCCACAGAAAGAAGTCACAGGGGTTCATGTCTGGCGAATAGGGAGGCCAATCCACGCCGCCTCCTGTATGTTTCGGATAGCCCAAAGCAATCACACGATCATAGAAATATTCATTCAGGAAATTAAAGACGTCGGCCGTGCGATGTGGCCGGGCACCATCTTGCATAAACCAGAAAGTGTTCGCAGTGTCGTCTAAGGCAGTTTGTACCGCCACAATTTCACGAACAATGTCCAGACAGCGTGATGCAGTACTCGTTTCAGATCTGAAAAATGGGCCAATGATTCCTTTGGAAGAAATGGCGGCCCAGACCAGTACTTTTTGAGGATGCAGGGACGATGGGACTGCAACATGGGGCTTTTCGGTTCCCATATGCGCCAGTTCTGTTTATTGACGAAGCCGTCCAGGTAAAAACAAGCTTCGTCAGTAAACCAAATGCTGCCCACATGCATATCGCCGTCATCAATCCTGTGCACTATATCGTTAGCGAATGTCTCTCGTGCAGCAATGGTAGCGGCGCTGAGGGGTTGCCGCGTTTGAATTTTGTACGGATAGAGGTGTAAACTCTGGCGCATGAGACGATACGTGGACGTTGGCGTCATTTGGACCGCAGCTGCAACACGGCAAACGGAAACCCGAGGCCGCTGTCGGATCACCTGCTGCACTAGCTGCGCGTTGCCCTCTGTGGTTGCCGTACGCGGTCGCCCTACCTTTCCAGCACGTTCATCCATCACGTTCCCAGTCCGTTGAAATTTTTCAAACAGATCCTTTATTGTATCGCTTTTCGGTCCTTTGGTTACATTAAACCTCCGTTGAAAACATCGTTTTGTTGCAACAACACTGTGTTCTAGGCGGTGGAATTCCAACACCAGAAAAATCCTTTGTTCTAAGGAAGAAACCATGTTGTCTACAGCACACTTGCACGTTGTGAACAGCACACGCTTACAGCAGAAAGACGACGTACAGAATGGCGCACCCACAGACTGCGTTGTCTTCTATATCTTTCACATTACTTGCAGCGCCATCTGTTGTTGAAAATTGTAACCACTGTAATTTCGAAAGTTTGTCCGCCTGAAAATGTACTGTTGTCCCAAGCATATTGCAACAAACGGTGTATTTCTATCGCTGCTCGTTTAGTTTTTATTGCCATTTCAAATATACCAGTCATTTTTGAAACACCCTGTATGTACACACTGAAAACTTCTCTCTCTCTCTCTCTCTCTCTCTCTCTCTCTCTCTCTCTCTATGAGTTACTAATAAGTGTTTAATAGACATTGGAAATTAAAAAATTACCTTATTCACAAAAGAATGTGTATATTGTAATGAATCAATTACGAAATAACAAAACTGTTACGTATATAACAAATACGAGAAAAAATGGAAATTAAAAAGCTTTCAGTTGTTTTCACAATACAGTGGTTCTTCTTTTTCATATTTTTTGAATGAAATATCTCCTTTATCAGTTTTATATTGATGGCAGGAGCCAGAGAAAAATAAATCCTTTTCGAATACAATATTTTTTAAATTTACATACATACATACATGGCCGACCGGTTCAAGGCGGGATCGCGATTTATCGCCTCCAATTCGTATTTGCGTAAGTAGAGCTTTGCGGTTCTAAACGCTTCAGTCTGGAACCGACTGCTACGGTCGCAGGTTCGAATCCTGCCTCTGGCATGGATGTGTGTGATGTCCTTAGGTTAGTTAGGTTTAAGTAGTTCTAAGTTCTAGGGGACTGATGATTTCAGAAGTTAAGTCCCAAAGTGCTCAGAGACATTTGAACTATTCTGACGATACATACATACATATTTGTGCACAGTATTATGTGAGAGCCCAGTTACCAGGGGCACAGGGTCAAAATCGTGAGCTGCGTCCTTACCTGGGCCACAGCACGCCCTGCTGTACTACTCTGCAGGGCTGTAGTGAAAAACCACGAGAGGAATTATCTCGAATACCAATACCTCGAGACTGCTGCAGCTGTCTGAAGACTCAAGTTTCATTCAGAAAGCAAAGTGTGTCTTTAAATCGAAACTATCTGTACAACATTGGTTTCACGGAATAACTTTTCGCAATTACACTTTTCCTAAGCAGGTGCAGTGTATGATCAACGAAGCGTATCTGCACCGCAAATGTAATAAAGAAGTCGTCCTTTAAACATTCTCGCAAGCTGTGAGGTACTAACTCTACAAAATATTGGATACGTATCAGGTAAATGGCCTTTGCTGCAGTGAAATGCTTGGATGATGGTAACGAAAACAAGATGCAATGACAGGACATGATACGATGTCGGCAGAAACGATTCTTAAATACGGAACCCGCAACTATCAATCGTTGAAATTACCATCCAGCAAACATCCGTAATATTTATAGGAAAAAGATTTAACCTACCCAGAAGCTTCTCAGTTCACTAAAACAGGTATCGCCTAATTCTCTTCTCAAAGGATCCAAAATGAGGCTCACACGATACTTTAGGGACTGGCACGTTGCTACATACGCCACAAAAAGTTACACAAAGACACAGATCATACTGCGTCCTTTTACTTGCCATGTATACTACTGTCAGAATCCAAAGAGTCATAATGCACAGTGGCCATTCTATGTGTTAAGGTTGGGTTGTTTGGGGAAGGAGACCAGACAGCGAGGTCATCGGTCTCATCGAATTAGGGAAGGATGGGGAAGGAAGTCGGCCGTGCCCTAAATCAGAATGGCCGGACACGGGATTGAACCGTCGTCCTCCCGAATGCGAGTCCAGTGTATGTGTTAAGAGCACATAGCTCTTACTCTCGGCAGTGGGAACATCACTGGTGGTGGTGTTCATAAATCATAGACAGAGAATTCAGACTCGATAATGGTTCGAGTTAGGCCACGAGACACGTGCAGAAAGGCTAACGACTGAGATGGATGCTCTCAGAAAGCAGTATCCGGTTTCAGGTTAGTTTGACAGAGATTTTCATTGGCCTTGACATATTCATAAAATGTTCTGGTTGTGACTGTAGTAGCACAGTGCCTTTAACAAAGCCACTCGCAGACGCAAGACGCGCTAACTGGTGGACCCCAGCTGCAGGTTTTCGTTATTGACGCGCGTCCTCTGTGGCTGCGGCGGCTGGGGCATTGCCGTCTCACACGGACAGTGCTGGCTGGTAGTGGTGAGCACAGGGGGCCACCAATGGCGTCGAGCCACGAGTGTCAGCTGCGCTATCGTCTGGCCATGGAGTCGTGGGAAATGGTCACGTGAATGTTAAGGTGGGAAGACGTTGAACAGTTGTCTCGAAATGTATGAATTATGTGGTACGTATACAGGTTAATAAGGAGATTTGAAGTTGACGAACCTCCATGTTGAGAGAAGTAATTTTATAGGCCTTCAATATGGAGTAGAGATTCTTAGGAAGAGAAGATGCTGATGGAAACTTGAAATGCCACACTGAGACTCTAGACCACTCTCCACTAAATATGAAGCTAACATGCTTCAGCTTGTAAAGCAGGATTGGATGCAAAGTTATCTGAATCTGTTAGAGAAGTAGCTCGCAAATACGAGAAAAGAAAGATACAGACGATTATCGTCGATCTCTAACCATTCCGAGCTTAGCCTCCCTGTATCATAGCCCCAAAAGGCTCACAGAAGTAGAGGTTGGTTCAGAATTCTTCCAGATGGTGAGTATTAGAACTGGAGAGCCAAAGATAGCTACAGTGTGAAGAAGGTAAACTGGGAAACAGTCTCCAAGAACTGACCAGGTGGTGTGTGTCATTTTCTCACCCCCTGTACGTATAATACAGTTTATAAGAGGAGGAAAAACTCCACTTACCATTCGTTCGAATGCGAGGGGAACCAACAGCTGTGAGGCGTGCGTCGCACCGAGTGAGAGCAGCTGCGCCAAGCCCCGCCAGTAGCTGGAGAGTCGTTCCCGCAAAACAGCCGCCTGGGCCTGCAGTCCTGCACAAGACGGGAGACGACGGACTGGTGAACAAGCCGGTGGATCAGACTTCTGTAGGAAGCACAGCTTTCACTTTCTTCCCCACAAAGTCTATGCAGGTAGCATTTACCTTTTGAAACTAGATCAATATACAATGTCAGTAATCGTATGAGTTACTACAGCACGGACACCTTGACCGGACGTTACAAAGCTCATATTCCAGCGACAAATTTAAAGAGCACATCAAGCAAAGAGAGAGGAGTACCATCACCTAACGTAGATCCGGTAATAAAAATTAACCTATTGGTAGAAGTATCAAAATACCTGAAGAAGTGGAAATGTAGAACTGTTTCAAAAATCACCCACACAGCTTGCCCAACAATAAGACAGATTTAAGAAATAAGAGACCTCGAGATAAATTCCAGTCAGTTTTACGTGCTAATAATAGAAAGTAACATAAATGAGAATGTATAGTTTGGCTATTTGACTTTGACTTACTGACAAGCATTGGACGTAACGATTTGCACAGAATCGTGTCTATGCTGGTTTTACAATATGGGTAGTCTTTACTGTGTTTCCCGTGAGTTGTATGATATGTATGGAAATGAGGAAGAATTATGTCCACTCATACACGTTTTTATATTTAGGATGTATTTATTTTAACATAAGTAATATATTTTATTAATTCAGTAAAAAATTGAATAAGGTGTTTTGCAAGTGTAGCTGAAAAAGCCATTCTCGGCCTAAACTTTCTAAGGAGCATGGAAATGTATGACTACATTTGTACTGGTACAGTACCTTACATATTAACAGTACATTTTAGAATTACATGATAATACACATAATGTTCTGTAATGTGTGACATGTATCCCATCACATGTTTTTATCTCTTTTTTTGTACTCCTTTTTCTTTTTATTTGTCCACCGGATCAATTCATCTACGAAAGTTGTTGTGAATGCGATTTATACCTTTGTGATGTTAATGTGGTACAAAGAATACACATGTAAAATTATATATATATATATATATATATATATATATATATATAATTATTACTGCCATGTTTTTATGAGCAGCCAAGCTACTGTAAGCCTTTGACGATGGATACCATATGTACTATTACGCACTATCGCAATAAAGAAATGTCTTATGTTTTTTCTTTACACCAAATGCTTGTATCGTAAACAGAATGCCAAATTTTGTCAACAAATGTAAACACGATATTAAGATACTCTGGTATAAAACGTTTACTGTGGCATGTACAATCACTGCTAAGGGCAAAGAAGAAACGACTTGTGAATATGTTCCCCACCAACCGCCTCAGTTGTCATATGAACAACATGAACAGTGGTTAGAGGGGATTCATGTTAGTGATGTTAACATCAGTAACAATAAATTTACCTTTGCCATTGCTATGATCCTTACGCTCATCTAAAGTTGATGTACACTCTGAGTTAGGAGACTCAACATACAGAGACAACAGTGAGATATACACACGTCAGAAGATTTGTAAATTTTGACACCTCCAGTGGCCCGATGCAAGTGATGTGCTGTTTTTAGCATTTTTTGTAATATAACTGCCTCATGTGTGGGAGGATAGTGGCGTTCTATACATGCCATCTGCACTTCACCTTTCGGTTATTGCTGTATACCTGTATAAAGGGCACAGGATCGAAAATGTAGTCGTGAAAACAAATAATGTTACAGTTAATGGCAGACACAACGTCTTTAAGAAAAATACTGCATTATTTTTATGCCCGTGCCAGATTTTTGGCATTTCGTTCTTATGCGAGCCTATTTTCAGTACAAAAAAGACATTGCTACAGATGGAGAATGATGTGTGTACACGATGTTTGTTCTGTTCCTAATGCTATTGGAATTGCTCAGCGCAAATCGCAAAAGAGAAAGTCCAAAGAACGTGCA
This sequence comes from Schistocerca americana, assembly GCF_021461395.2. Taxonomy (NCBI): domain Eukaryota; kingdom Metazoa; phylum Arthropoda; class Insecta; order Orthoptera; family Acrididae; genus Schistocerca; species Schistocerca americana. The sequence goes on along the minus strand of NW_025726577.1, from coordinate 824,837 downwards.
TCCTAATGACTTTGTAAAAAAAACGAATCATCGGCATGAGGGACTTGAGAGCATCGTACCGACACATTACACTGGCATCTGGCTGTAGGGCAACGACTGCAGAATGTATAGCAACGGGTTGGGGTGGAGACAACAGAGTGGTGAGAAGTTCACCAGCCATCACAGGCAGACCGATGTAGCCTGGGTTGAGATCTGTGGCTACCACTGACACCACAAGCAGCATAGTGTATGGCGTTCTGTGGTGTTCAGCGGCGGGAGTCGCTTTTGCCTGTGGCGGTCAGGTCGACGCTGCTCTGTCCTCAGGTGGCCTCGTGAGACGTCACGGGAAGCAGTGGTCGTCGAGATGCCTACCTCTGCAGCCCACAGAAACAAACAGGGGTCAGGAAGACTCGCGATCAAATCATGTGGAAGGCATGTGGAAGAGTTCTTAGGAATTTCGAAAATTGTTCAGAAATTTGGAAGCCAAATTATTATTCAAACTGGTTCTCCAGATAAACAATCAGTATCTCTTGAAAATATCATTCACATAGTTCTGTATGTTCAAGGACACATAAGTGCGAGGACATCCGCACAATTACCTAAAGCGCTCTCACACTCAAGTTGCTGACAAGAATATGTGTATAAGAGGAAAAAGTAGATTGAGGAAGTGCTAGATGACGATCAATTTGGTTTTAGGAAAGATAAAGGCATCAGCGAAGGACTTCTCAGTTGGCGATTGATGATTAAAGCGAGACTTAAGGAAAATCTAGGCATGTCCGTAGGATTTGTAGTTAGATAAAAATCGTACGATAATTTAAAATGTTGCAGGATTTCCGAAACTCTAAGGAAAATGGGTGTAACCTCTAGGGAAAGAAGGGTTACGTGCAATTTGTACATCAAACAAGAGGATAAAGTGGGAAGACCAATAACAAACAGATTAGGTTAGGAAAGGTAAAAGACATACATCTAATCGCCCCTACGATTCAATCTGTACATCGAAGAAGCAATGACGGAATTAAAAATGGGGTTCAGAAATGGAATTAAAATTCATGTTGAAAGGTTATCAGTGACAGGAATAGCTGATGTCATTCCTGTTCTCAATGGAAGTCAGAGGTAACAGTAGGAGATGTTGAGTAGAATGAACAATCTAATGGGTAGACTCTATGAATTAAGACTAAACCAAAGAAAGATTAAATTAATGATGTCTAGCAGAAATCAGATCAGTGTTCAACTTGTCAGAATTGTAGACGAGGATCAAGACGAACTGAAAGAATTCTGCTACCTTGAGGACAAAGGAGCCAGCTGAAGTGGCCGTGCGGTTCTAGGCGGTGCAGTCTGGAACCGCGAGACTGCTACGGTCGCAGGTTTGAATCCTGCCTCGGGCATGGATGTGTGTGATGTCCTTAGGTTAGTTAGGTTTAACTAGTTCTAAGTTCTAGGGGACTAATGACCTCAGAAGTTGAGTCCCATAGTGCTCAGAGCCATTTTAACCGAGGACAAACTAACTCATAATGGAAAAATGAAAGAGAACATGAAGAGTAGAGAAGAACATTCAAAGAGGATGTTCACGGCCAAACGAAGTCAACTAACATCAACTGTCAGTTTTGTAACAACGAAATCAAAGAATCATTGATAAAATTATTTAATAGGATAGATAAAAGAATCGACTCACGAAGCAGCGGCAGAACACACATAGAAACTGTTGTGATTGGCAAGCTTTCGGAGCCAGTGGCTCCTTCTGCAGGTAAAAGGGTTGAAACGGAAGGAAGAAGGGTTAAGGAAAAGGACTGGACAGGTCTAGGAAAAGGGGGAAAAGTGGTAGATTTTGGGAAAGTCACCCAGAACCGCGGGTCAGAGGAGACTTACCGCACAAGATGAGAAGGAATGTTGGGGACCGCATCCAGGGAGCTTAAAGGTGTAAGATAGGTTAATATACAAGACAGAGGTTACTGCTAAAACTTTGATCTCGAGTTAACAAGAGTGTGTCCTCCTATAATAGCCCTGTAACTGGCAAAACATATTCTATCAAAGGGAGAGCCAGCTGCGAAAAGATACAAGTCATATTCCAGCTACTGTGTAAACACTGTTTAGCCTTCAACATAGGCATGACTACCATCACATTATCAATTAGGATGAATGGGCATAGGCTGAGGGTATATACTGGTAACTCACAATATCCTGTTGCAGAGCATGGTCTACGACGTGACATTCGTGACACCAGCGCCTGTTTCACCACCTGGATTTCTCCCCCAGACACCAGTATCTCAAGACTCCGTAGATGAGAACTAACTCTACAACGTGTTCTTGGTTCTCGCCATCCAGCTTTTTATCACTGTAACTACTCTTTGATTCACTCCGTTTCAGTTTCCTGCATCTTTCAATGTCATTCCCATCTATTTTTCACCGCCCCATCCCACCTCTGTTATGTACAATGTGCTTACCTTCTCACTCTTAATAACTTGTGATCAATGTTTTAGCAGTAATCTCTGTCGTGCATATCACCTTGTCTTAAGCCCTTAGGTTTTCAAATCTCGTCCGATGCAGTCCTCAACAATTAGTCTTCCCTTCTCATCTCGTACAGTAAGTTTCCCCTGACCCACAGTTCTGGGCGACTTTCCCAAAATCTACCCCTTAAGTTTTGAGCACAGTATTCTATGAAAGTGAAACATGGACAGTGGGAAAACCGGGACGGAAGAGAATCGAAGCGTTTGAGATGTGGTGCTAGAGAAGAATGTAGAAAATTAGATGGACTCATAAAAGAAAAAATGATGAGGTTCTCAGCAGAATCGGTGAAGAATGGAACATACCAAACGCTTTGGTAGGAAGATGGGACAGTATTTTGTTCTTGGTCATGCAACCTTATTGTTTCCTCTTGGTTCTTGTACGTATTACCCGTCTTTCTTTGCAACTTACTCTTATTTTTCTCAATATTCCGAACATTTTGCAAAATTTTACATTTCCGGATGCTTTTCCTTTCAGGGCCTATGAATGTGTCCATTTTATTTTCCAAGTTTTGCTTCCCGCATCAGTTACAATGTCAGACGTGCCGCCCTCTTGTGCTATTAGCCTTCTGACAGTCAAAATGATCGTCATCTATCATATCCTCTATTATCTTTTCCATTCCTCTGTATATATTATTCCTGTCAACAAATTCCATACATGAGGTGTTATGCTCATTGTGCGGTAGGCCTCGCAAGTATCTGCTTATATCTTCAGGGTTGTATCTAATGCTATAGCGCCATTCTCGTATATTCTAGACGCCAACTTCAATAATTCTTGGTTGACACTTTCGCCAATGATTTGCTGATCAATTGCTGTGTTTTTTTCTGTTTCCCAAGGTTTCTTTTCCGTTAGCTCCTTATATCTATCTTTGTTTGTCCAATTTCTACGATGCCCTTTTCATAGGTGTCCATTTCTGTTCAAATGAACTGCCTGTGTGGTATTCATCAACGTAATATCTACAGCCCAAGAGAAATTCAAATGAAGTTCGTGATTGCTTTGCACTTTAGTGTCCCACTCCTTTCCGCATTTTGTTCTTCCAGACCATTCTCTTAAACTTCAATCCACTCTTCATCGCAATTCAACTGACATCTGAGCTTATGTCTGGCCCTAGGTGTGCCACACAATCGAAGAGCAGGATTTAGAAAACGATAGATTTCGACTTCTAGACATAGATAATCGGACAATTCTTCCCATAAATACAGATGTACGAGTATTAACAAGAGCCTCACCAGGACGTAACCTCACATGGAACTTTCCTGTGCCTCCATCCTTTTCGAAGCATACCTCCCGTGGGGAAGCGAGAGTTTTCTATAGCTACCGACGGTTGCGAGTTAAAGCAAAGAGCGACAGAGGGAGAGAGAAAGGGACTCCCCCCTCTTCCACTCCGCTCCAAGGCCAAACGTCGTGTGCAATCATGACTGTTTGTACTGAAGCAATAATGTCATGTAATTGCAGTACGTAAAGTTTTGATATATTTATCATTTATTTATTTATTTATTTATTTATTTATTTATTGTTCCGTGGGACCACATTTAGGAGAAGTCTCCATGGTCATGGAACGAGTCAATACATGAAATTATAACACGATTGTAGAAACACATAAAATGAAACAAGTCGTTAGTTTAAATAAAGAAAATCAAGAATGTAACACTGGAATTTGCTTAATTTTTTATCTCTTCCAGGAGCTCCTCGACAGAAATAGAAGGAGTGAGCCATGAGGAAACTCTTCAGTTTAGACTTAAAAGTGTTTGGGCTACTGCTAAGATTTTTGAGTTCTTGTGGTAGCTTATTGAAAATGGATGCAGCAGAATACTGCACTCCTTTCTGCACAAGAGTCAAGGAAGTGCATTCCACATGCAGATTTGATTTCTGCCTAGTATTAACTGAGTGAAAGCTGCTAACTCTTGGGAATAAGCTAATATTGCTAACAACAAACGACATTAAAGAAAATACATACTGTGAGGGCAATGTCAAAATTCCCAGACTATTGAATAGGGGTCGACAAGAGGTTTTCGAACTTACACCATACATAGCTCGAACAGCCCGTTTTTGAGCCAAAAATACCCTTTTTGAATCAGAAGAATTACCCCAAAAAATAATACCATATGACATAAGCGTATGAAAATATGCGAAGTATACTACTTTTCGTGTTGAAATGTCACTTATTTCAGATACTGTTCTGATGGTAAATAAAGCGGCATTTAGTTTCTGAACAAGATCCTGAACATGGGCTTTCCACAACAGCTTACTATCTATCCGTACGCCTAGGAACTTGAACTGTTCCGTCTCGCTTATAACATGCCCATTCTGTCTGATTAAAATGTCAGTTCTTGTTGAATTGTGGGTTAGAAACTGTAAAAACTGAGTCTTACTGTGATTTAGCATCAAATTATTTTCCACAAGCCACGAACTTACTTCATGAACTACATTATTTGATAATGTTTCAATATTACACACAAGATCCTTCACTACCAAGGTGGTGTCATCAGCAAACAGAAATATTTTTGAATCACCTGTAATACTAGAAGGCATATCATTTACATAAATAAGGAACAGCAGTGGCCCCAGCACCGACCCTTGGGGAACGCCCCATTTAACAGTGCCCCATTGGGACTGAACATCATTACCACTCTCAATATTGCGGAGGATTACCTTCTGCTTTCTGTTCTTAAAGTAGGAGGCGAACCAATTGTAAGCTACTCCCCTTACTCCATAATGTTCCAACTTCTGCAGTAATATTTTGTGGTCAACACAGTCAAAAGCCTTCGTTAAATCAAAGAAAACACCTAACGTTCTCAACCTTTTATTTAATCCGTCCAAAACCTCACAGAGAAAAGAGAATATAGCATTTTCAGTTGTTAAGCCATTTCTAAAACCAAACTGTACATTTGACAGCAAATTATGTGAATTTAAATGCTGCAGTAACCTTGTATATACAAGCCTCTCGATAACTTTAGCAAACACCGATGGCATAGAAATAGGTCTATAATTGTCAACATTATCCCTGTCTCCCTTTTTATAAAGTGGCTTCACTACCGAGTACTTTAATCGGTCAGGAAACCGACCACTGCTAAAGGAAAAGTTACAGATATGGCTAAGTACTGAGCTAATATACGTGGAACAATACTTCAGTATTCTGCTAGATACCCCGTCATATCCATGAGAGTTCTTGGTCTTTAGTGATTTAATTATTAACTCAATCTCCCTATTGTCAGTATCATGGAGGAGCATTTCAGGTAACAGTCTCGGAACACTTTTTTCTAAGAGCGCTATATGATTCCCTGTTGGGACTAGGTTTCTATTTAGTTCACCTGCTATATTCAGAAAGTGATTATTAAGTACTGTACATATATGCGACTTATCAGTAACACGGACATCCCCACTACGCACTGATTCTATATTCTCGACCTGTCTCTGCAGACCAGCCACTTCCTTTACGACTGACCATATGGTTTTAATTTTATCCTGAGACTTAGCTATTCTATCTGCATACCACATACTTTTTGCCTTCCTAATAACTTTTTTAAGCACCTTACAATACTGTTTGTAATGGGCTGCTGCATTTAGATTTTGACTGTTTCTAACGTTTTGATATAATTGCCACTTTGTTCTACAAGATATTCTTATCCCTTTAGTCAGCCACCCAGGCTGCCTGTTTGTGCTAGTACCCTGTTTTAAACGTTCTAACGGAAAGCAACTTTCAAAGAGCACGAGAAAAGTCTTGAGGAAAGCATTATATTTATCGTCTACTGTATCAGCACTATAAACATCTTGCCAATCTTGTTCCTTGATAAGGTTTACAAAAGTCTGTACAGCAACTGGATCAGCTTTCCTAAAAAGTTGGTAACTATATTTAACATGTGTTGAAGCACAAAAATCTTTTAGACTTAAAATTTGTGCATCATGATCTGAAAGGCCATTCACCTTTTTGCTAACAGAATGCCCTTCTAATAATGACGAATGAACAAAAATATTGTCTATGGTTGTTCTACTGTTCCCTTGCACTCTCGTTGGAAAGAATACGGTTTGCATAAGATTATATGAATTAAGGAGGTCTACCAGCATCCTTTTCCTTGCACAATCACTTATACAATTAATATTGAAGTCACCACATATAACTAACTTTTTGTATTTCCTATAAAGTGAACCAAGAACCTCCTCTAGCTTTAGCAAAAATGTTGTGAAATCGGAGTCTGGGGATCTATAAATAACAACAGTAAGAAGTTTAGCTCCACTAAATTTAACCACACCTGCACAACATTCAAACACCTTTTCAGTGCAGTACTTTGAAACATCAATTGACTCAAATGGGATACCGTTTTTCACATACATGGCTACTCCCCCACACCGCAAAGAGCTCCTAGAAAAGCTGCCAGCCAACCTGTATCCTGGTAAAGGAAGCCTCTGAATTATCTCCTTATTTAAGAAGTGTTCAGATATACCAATAATTTCAGAGTCAACATCTATAAGCAGTTCACTAACTTTATCTCGAATACCTTGTATATTTTGATGAAATATACTAATTCCCTCATTAATCGGATACCCAAGCTTTGTAGAAAGTGGTTTCTTTGTTAGAGAGACTTCCCTTAAGCAGGAATACCTATCAGCTGACTTCAATCTAAAAAAGGTACAGCTCTAACACCCACAACTACCGGAATTTTCCCATGAGTGATCCCACCACCCCCACCTATGCTGTCACCTATAAGTTTTGCCAACCTCCCCTTCCCATACCTGTTGAGGTGCAGGCCATGTCTAGTGAAACCCGTCCTACTGATAGACTCCACCGACACCACTGAAATGTGACTCATGCCTTCTGTCATCAGCGCACCCCCAAGTCTCATGTTATTACGCCTGACGGCTATATTAAGATGAGGCCGATCGTGACGCTGAAACAGTTCCACGAAATGCACATTCGTGTTGCCAGTCTGAGTGGCTATCTTTTCCAGGTCACCATCTATGTCATACTTCCCATCCCTATCAATACTATTACCAGCCCCACCCACAATCACTACCTGATCCTCTTTAGTAAAATCCCTACATAACCCCCCTATGTTAAAAGTCACCTGAGCCAATCCTGCATTAGGCTTCACAATGCTGGTGACCTGGTACTCACTCCCCAAAACTTCCTGCAACTGCTGGCCTACACCTCTACCATGAGAACTACCTAACAGCAGAACCTTCTTCTTTCTCTTAGACTTTGCAACTGTCCTAGCCACCGTAACTGCTGAGGTCTGCTGCATACTTCCTACATCTACAGCTACTAGAGATTCCTCTCCACTAGACTCTGACAGTTGGTCATATCTATTACAAACACCAATAGTAAAACTATCTGAAAATCTCCTTCTCCTAGCAGATCTCTTGCCAACAGCCAGCTCCCATTCCCCAACCCCCTTCTCCCTCCTCATCCTATCTAGCTCCTCCTGTGCGTTTTTCAAAGGCGATCAAACATGTAAAAGTAATGCATCCACAGTTTGAAACAGTTACACTGCTTTACATCTAAGTCAACTTAAAGATGCAGAGCTACAATTTCGTAGTATGTGTATTCTGATATAAAGCACAACATGTGGAATTTATGAAACCCCATACATTAATTTCTGTCATCAGTGATAATACCTGCTACAGTTGCAAAATTGTACATCAGCAGCTGATTTTATCACTGGGATGTGTATCAACAGATGTGGATGTCGCATCAAGAGAAACGTGTGTTCTTATGTGTCTCCATTGTTGTTGTTGTTGTTATTAGCAGAAGTAGTATAGTTATCACTACCGTCTGCTGCTTGTGTACTTCGCATGCCGTAATGTTGACTCATTGAGATGTCAGGTTATATGTAAGAGAGTGCACGAATGCCTTAATTTTATCAGGTGGAATAAACGCATAAAGAAGTAAGTAAATGTACACAATGTGAAAATTCCGCTACTTTTTATAACGCACTTTACACTATTGCTAAGGACACGGGCTCTGTCGTTTCTTGCGACTCTTAGTGTCTGTTCTGCTGGGGTTGGCATCGTGTAGTGGATCCCCGTACGCTCTGTAGCTATGGCGTTAAAGGTCTAAAAATTTCGGAAAAGTTACAGTACCTTCCTGCACTGTCACTTTTATCGCAACGACAATGAACGGGAGTCTTAACACGTCACGTGTCAGAGATCTGTGCTGAAGTTTAGTGAGCGAGCAGTCTAGATCGCATCACATCGCATAGTGATTTTTTAATCGGGACCTGTGCGCTACCTTCGTGCTGAGTGCCCTGGGGACGCTCCCAAGACAGCAGCCGTGTTCACAGGGCCACGTGGACACGCTCCTGGCTGGACGGCCGAACACTCAGCCGCCCTGCCGCATCCCGACATGCCCGCTAAGCCATCCGGTCTCAGCCTCACAGCAAATGTCTGCGACCAGCGTGTGGGCAGCGGCGGTCTCAACGTCCCTGCGGTCTGGCGGCTCTACGGGACCTGTTGAGTGACGTCAGCTGAACACGACACAGCTGGAGAGACTCGTGGACTCTCTGTGTCGGCCAACTCAGGCCCTTGTCGAGGCTAGAGGCGGTGTGCTCTACTCCTGTGTCAGCATGACCTCTCTTTATCTGACATCGAATGAAATCTGTCCTCAACCTTCATGTTTACTACTTGTAACCTTCCACATAAACATAACTAACTGGACCTTGTGTTGTAAGGAGAAAAACGTACACTTGCGAGATCTCAACCCTAGATGCCAAACACCCGCCCTCTCTTAAAATAAATGGCCATACTTAAGATAATACTCATTTTAGACGTCTTGAATGCAGAGTTTTTAAAGTTCTGTAGGTGCAGGTTGCCTGCCACTGGCTCCGCCCCACCGCAGCTGCCTGATGCACGAGTGCAGAGTACTGTGCAGCGGGGAGACGTCCAGAGCCCTCAGACCCGCTTCACGTCGCAAGTGTGGGAAGACGTGCGTGGAGCCGGTCACGTCTGCCCCATGTGTTTCGAAACTTTGTTCTTCAAGTATAACACATGTTATTTAACATGAGAAACGGGTAAGCAATATGAGCAGATAATATTTCAATGCCATGCGCATATATGGTCAACACTGTTAAGCAATATTTTAGGACATATTCTGCAGCAGTTTTTTATAAAACACACGCACACACACACACACACACACACACACACACACACACACACACAGATATCTGTTACAAAGGCAAGGTGAAATCTGACAATATTACTTCTTCAAAGCAAGCTTCCTAAACAGTCAGTTGGTGATTTTACGTCTCCGTCGCGTTGTGCCAATGAAGTTGTTTGACGACAATGATCGTGGTGAAAGGGTTTCGTCATCATTGTCACCACCATCCTCTCATAAAGAATAGTCTAGCGTCAATCAACTATTCTTCTCTCCATTTAACGGGTCTTCTCTATGACTGCCGCAACTAAATCGCAAGGTACAAATAGTAGCACAAAGAAACGCTCATAGAGTTTCTTTTGCCTCGTGTAAGAGTTAGTCGAATAGCCACATATAACGACGCTTACCGGTCACAACTGTCGCGAGCTTTGACGTTTAAACGTGGCAATTTGACCGTCACTGTATACTGCTCCTGGACGTGCCACACTGTCGCTTGTCGGTTCACCGGCACTATAAACGCGAACCTCTTACTCACCGTACCGTACAGTAGTTCGAGCTCCGACAATGGGCGAACGCAGCGGAGCGTGCCAGAAACAAGTGGTACACGAGCGTTAAAAACCTATGTGGTCAGAAGGTCTTAACTGCATACAGTCATAATCGTGGCCCAAATCTCCGCGCGACATACACAGCTGGGGCTCACACCTTGCAAGTGTGCGTTTTGTATGTGAGGCCAGGTTGGTCATCTTCTCTTGTTAGATGCAATCGGTTGTGGTTAGACAACTGCTTCTTTTCTTCAGTGTGATTATTATTTAGTTCTTATGTTTTTATTTCTGTGCACTGTTATTAGGACTGAATTTTCAAATGTGGTGCAACTCCATCATCATGTGTTCATAAGCATCGACGAGAGTTTTTATAGAATACCTAAATGAGCACATTACACTTTATTTAACAGTAACGAACTTCCAAATAATATACTCACCAGGTTTATTCCTCCACTCAAACTGAACACGACGCCACCTCCCACATCTCATCCTGCCGGCCGTGGCTCTTGCGATGCGCCGAACAGCACGCGCTGACTGGGACAGGATATGATGCCTCAGATCAGCCGCTTGCAGCGCTGTCACGTTCCATTCCATGTTGTTCAACCTTTCAAAATAAAATGGAGTCAGCTTATGTGACAGATGATATTCTGAAACTTGACTGTATTTTGTAGACTAGAATAGTGAAAACTAAACTGAACTTGCCCTTCTCCAGCTTTTACGTTTCCCATTGATAGAGGTCGCCAGCCCATTAGAGACGAATCGAGGTGTTAGACAGGAATTGTTGCGTACATTACGACTGGTATCGAGTCTGCTAACATATTCTGGCGAACTGATCATTTCTGATGAAATACAAGAATTCACATACAAACATGCAGCCAGAACTATGATTGGACAAGCACGGCAGACCGCCTTCAAAGGCACGGAGTGGCCGCTCCCCCACAACATGGCTCACCGTCTGCTCCTGGGCGCCATAGTCACGAGCAGCACTTCCACTGTAATACCACGTTTTCAAGACGTTGCCATGTCTCCCTTGTGCCGTTTGGATGAGGTTGAATCTTGATCTTTCGTGACAAGAAAGACCATACTGCACTACCTTACTCAGTTGGACTGAATTCTTATAGCACTCTGTCTTAGGAATTAGCACCTTGGCATCCTTGATTGTGAGGTTAGCAGGGACAAAATTGGACAGAACATGCAACCACTAAGTGGGAGCTGTTGTAGCAATGTCATTAAGAGTCAACATGGCTCCTTAACGCTTTAGCACAATATGCGACAGCTCAATAACCAACAGAAATTGCAGCGTTGTTTTGTTTGTCTATATTTGCTCCCCAGTTTTTTTGCAGGAATGTAGTGCAGTTGATTTAGAATAGAACCAAACGACTTTCACAGGTCCGCGCAGTGCTGCATAAATGACAGTGACAGGGAGACACCAAGGTAATTAAGGAAATAGCTGCAGGAAATTTTGGTCCTATCCGGGGGCTCATGTGACTGCCTGTGTGCCTCTGTATCATGGAGGTAGAACTCTGCGGGCTCAGTTCCACTTGTGTTTTGCTGGAGCCTCTATCTGTAAAAGTACTCCCTCAGTTTGGTGTCGACTCGGAGGCTCGTTGACACAGTCAGTAAGTAGCCAGTTCCACTAGATGAATGTGGTCACTAGGCGACCACTACGAACAACAATAAACAACTACCTGGGACCTAGGAGTGCGAAGTGATTGCCTAAGGGGACACGTGAAACGGAACCTGGATCAGTGGAGTGGGCTTGTGTTCACTGGCGAGTACAGGTTTCGAACGTCGACTGGGGATCGTCGTACAAGGCTGTGTAGGTGACCAGGCACCGGTGCAGGTCTCTCTCTATCCACGGGTTCTGCTGCGGGGCGGGACTGTCGTATTTTGGCCTGCTATTATGGTAATATCAACAGTAGCAGAAAACAGTATAACGGGAGTCGGATTCTTTAGGAAGGTAGAGCAGTGAGTGTGTTACAGTGAACAGTTCAGTGGTACAGTTACGCTTATCACAATCGACAGCAAACCGACTCCGACAACGATAGTTCAGATACTACATGCCGGCCCTACGAGAGCGACAGCCAGGCATCCGTCTTGTATCCTCAGGTTCTTCGTTTCATACAACTTCTTGGAATGTTGTGAGTAGGTATTCATCTTGAGGTGATTTCTCGACATGAAATCTCACTTTTTATCTCGTCTTTGATTTAAGAACAAAAATTTGAAAAGATTCAACCTTGAACAAACACGGTTTCTTCTCTTCTTACCGATACGTATTTCGGCCATATTACATTATCACCAGCGGGTTTCCTTTATTCTTTTGCAGAGTAAACTATCGCATTGGGATACGCATATTTTTGGGAATGTGTTATTTTTGCTCAGAACGTTATAACAGACATGTAAACCATAGTAACACATGGACGTCATCTGCAATACCGAGATACCAACCAAACTGGAAATAGCAGACAGGGACATCAGCAACAGCTTGTGCCATTAACGCATACATCTTTCTGAGAGCGTTTTGAATGCAAATGTACAATTCTAAAATTATACGTTTCCCATTGTAACAATATATTCTTTCTAGAATGAAATTTTCTCTCTACAGCGGAGTGTGCGCTGGTATGAAACTTCCTGGCAGATTAAAACTGTGTGCCGGACCGAGACTCGAACTCAAGACTTTTTCCTTTTGCGGGCAAGAGCTCTACCAACTTTTTTTATTTTCTTTTTTCATGAAGAGGAAAAGAATTTTTCGCATCCACCCACGCGCGAACCCATGAGCTTCCGTATCCTATTCCCGCGCGCTAACTACTTCTTTTTTTTTTTTAAGGAAGGTCACAGGTCGTGGTACACGCCGCACTAGCAGTGGGGTCTCTTCACGGCACTGCCGGTGCGTCGAGGGCCAAACCCCTCCCACCCCTTTTCTCACGTCCCCAGTTGGGTCATAGCACTAAGTGTGCAGAAATCTTAACGCAAAATTCCCATTCTCCGATGTAAGAAACACAAAGAAACCTCTTCTCTGAGTAGGAACTGAACACTTATAAAAACTTAACAATTTTTCTTGAATCACACAAATACTTTGGAAGTCGAACACGAGTAATTCTGAACAAAATGTTTTGAGAAAACTCTTCGTGTAACATAGAAGATTCGGAAGCAAGGTAATAGTAAATAATAATAACACAACTGACTTTTAATTTTCTTCTGTTCGTTCTCGTCCAAGGTGTTGTAGTGGTTCCACATATTTAACCGACACCCATTCTTTCAAAAATGATCTCCAGCATGTTGCCGTAGTGCTTCTTGTGGTTGCGATACGTGCTGATTTCTGCGTATTCACACTTCATGTTGTCCGACCCAAGTTTGTTGATGACATAACTAACATATTTTCCCGGTAAGCAGCTAATGGCGTTGGTTTTTAATTTCGGAACGTATGTCATGTCTGGTCTCAGGAGGAGCGATTGCGTTATATATTCGGCCGAGGATCTGGCGACAAAGGCGATTTGTTGCCTGACCCAATTCCAGTTATTCACACTGCCGCCACAGGTGAATCTGTGGATGAGTGTATCCGCCAGATTGCGTTTTCCACAAAGGTGTGTCTGGTTTAAACAGATCCCATATAGTCTCTCGTTGGTGCTGATGACATTGTTAACTGTTTTGTACCATGCGGAAATAGCGTCTGCAGATAGCCCGGCATAGTTGATGTTCCGCCATACAGCTTTCCAGTCACAATTAGGGAATTTCTTTTCAGTTTTGTTTCTGCCCTCATTTAACTTCCTTTCAAGTATGATGTCGCGCTTTGTGATACATGTGTTGCTTCTGATTTCGTCACTAAGGTAACTTGCTTCGAGGGAAAAGTTCCTCACATACTGCAGACGGGCATTAATCCTTCGCACATCAATCGGTGCTTGCAGGCTATGGGGTGTCACAGCCTCAAAGAGCTTTGCGGTTATACATTGTGTAAGTTCTCGGAGTACATGGAAAGTCCGTTTGAGGAACAGAGCAGACGCTTTATTTCGAATGTCCATCAAACCGAGGCCCCCGTTTCTGACATCAAGTATAACGGTAGTCGCACCGAGCCTGAATATATCTCCTCGCCATAAATAATTGGTAACAGTGGACATGATCCCTTTCGATACTAGTTTGGGGATTGGAAATACCTGTGCAGTGAAATACGTTTTAGACAAATGCAGGAGTTTATGAATCTGACTTTTCGCACCTGGTCCACAGTTCGATGGATGTTCTCCATTACAGCACCATGAACTTTCCTCCTAGCTTCCGTCCAGTTAAAAGCAGCCATCCTCATCGGACATGCCATTAAGGTTATTCCCAAAGTTTTGTGTTTGTTGTCTTGTTTTGCCCATGCCAGTCGGAGGTGATCTAGGCCCCGCAGATTCAATATTTTACTTTTGTTTTCATTGGTTGTCGCTGCCGACGCTAGACAATACTTTTGGATTTCTCTTTCCAGTGTAACTGTCTCCTCCTTATTCCTTATTACAACACCCACGTCATCAGCATAAGCTCGTATGACGGTTTTCTCACCACTCAATGTTATGCCTGTTAGTCTTGCGTGGAGAAAGGACTCTAAACGTACGGAAAATAAAAACATAGATAAGGGACTGCCCTGTGGAACCCCTCGCCTTATCTGTATGGGTTTAGATGTTTGGCCATTGATTGCTATTTTCGCATTTATACCTGTTGCAATATTTCTTAGCATGTTGACAATCTGAGGGTGGAAAGCCATTCTTGACAGCGTCGCAAAGAGGTATCTATGACTAACGCGGTCAAAAGCTTTGTTGAAATCTATAAAGATTAAAGCACATTTTATACTTACCACTGACTTAATTGCAATGACATCTCTGTATGCAGATAGACTTTCGAATATCGTTCTGGTTGGAGAACAAGATTAATGATGACTCAATATTTTGTTGGAAAAGGCAGGGAATCTTTTGTTGATAATACGCGAAATTATTTTGTAATTTGAATTTAGTAGCGAAAGCGGCCGAAAATTGTTTAAGTTGGTTTTGCCTTTACTCTTAGGAATCAGTACTATTTTACTTTCCTTAAACTCTGCAGGGACCGCTTTTCCGGTCAGGACCACATTCGCCATGGAAGTGATCTTGTCCCCAATTACAGACCAGTAGCGGGCATAAAAATCCACAGGGAGGCCACCAAGTCCCGGAGATTTTTTGAGAGGTGAGTTACGCACTGCCTCATGCACTTCATCTTTAGTAATAGGTGACAGGATGTCAGCGTTTTCTGTTCCCGACAACTGTGGACCTAAAATAGTGAGAAAGTCCTCGAGAGCTGCATCGTCCACTGTGGTAGGGGCATATAAGTTGTCATAGTACCTGTGGACTTGGTCCAGTATTTCTTTCTGGCATGTGAACCTTGTACCAGTGTGCGTCTGGACTTCATCAATAAAAGCTTGACGTCTGTTTTCAGCATGCCGCACCAAGTGATACAGAGAAGCAGTTTCACCAGCTGCTGCTGATGTGGCTTTCTATTTAATTTTTAGTCCCTCCATCTGCTGCTGTTTAATGCTTAATAACTTGGCTTTTGTTTTTTGATATCATTCAGACGAATTACGTCATCATTTGCCTCTTGATAAAAGTCTCTTAAAACTTTATAATAAAACTCCATTGTATTCCTCAACTCCCTGCGCCTCGCTACACTATACTGCACGACAACTTTCAGCAGCCTTGGTTTAGCCCTCCTAGCCCACCAGTCACTGTTGGGTGATTGTCTGCTGTGCGGAGGCACATAGTCCACGCTACTCTTATTTTCTGTTCCAGTTCTTCGTCAGTTAAAACAGACATACTCAAATTCCATTGCCCTCTGAATCGACGGGTTGGCTGTACACTTAAATTAAAGCAAGTTAAAAGTGTACTGTGATCGCTAAAATACACGGGAACAGTTTCAACGTTTAATAAAAAATTTTGCAAATTTGGTGACACGTAAATTCTATCTAGTCTGCTGCGGGAGTGGCTGGTTATATACGTGGAGTCGACTGATGTCGGGGCTGAAGTTCCTATACGTCTTTGAGTTGTAGATCACTTACTAACTTTTTTAACTGTGGCGAGTAGTTGAAATTGGGTTGTTGATCTTTCTGGTTTAAAACACAGTTAATATGTCCACCTAATATAAGAGAACACGGATTTTTCCTCAATAAATAAATTAGTTCATCTTGAAAAAACATCGCACCATCCAATTTATGGGAATTTCCTGATGGGGCGTAAAGGTTAAGCACGGTCATATCGAAAATTTTTATGCCTACGGCTCTTCCTGATTCTAGTCGTTCGATTTCAGTCACCGGAATGCCTTCCCTTATAAGAACGGCTGTACCGATATGGCTTCCGTAGAAACACTAACAATTCCAAAAAAGCCTGGGATCCGAAATGCCGTCATCGCAACTTCTTGTAGCAACGCGATATCTGTCCCAGACTAGTACAAGAATTCTTCTGATCATGCCAATTTGAAGGGCGACTGTATTTTATTAATGTTAATAGTAGTAGTGCTATAAACTTGCATCACAGACATACCAGAAGAAGCTATTTGGGATGAGGATCGGTATGATTATAGCAGCAACGACCTTCTCTCCAAGTCACGATCCTTACAAGCTGTGTGCCCATTAAATGCACTAACTTCATAGAAAAATTTTACTGCTTTTAAACAAAGTGCTTGAAAAGAAAATTATCCTGAAATCCTGACAATGCATTGCTATAAGTCACTGTGGTCTTTCTCTTTCTCCTCGTCAGTGTTGGCCCTGATGACTTCATATTTAATATTCTTTTTCTTGACGTCTTTCTTCTCTGGTGCGGCTTTCGCTCGATGACGCGTGACAGCAAGACCTTGTTTCGGTCGCAGCCTCCGACGGTGGCCGTCTTGCGCAACGGCTGTGGCTTGCGAGTCGTCAATATTTGGCTCCGGGGTGTTGTCAGTTGCGTTGTCTTGCTGGCGAGTCGGTGATGCTTGTTTATTTCCTCCTTCGGTGCGGTGTTGCGCTTCGGAGCCAGCAGGTTGTTTACTTGGTACTTCCTCGTACTGTTCGCACTGTATGGGCTGTGCACTCGATGCGGTTATTGCAGCTGTGACCTCAGGCTCAGGGTCACATTTCCGTGAAAGGTCACTACCAGCTGCGTCACTATCTGCTCGTGGCGGTATAATTCCTTGTGCGGAAGTGGGAGCCAAATCGACCTGCATTTCATCTCCTTTTACCACTTCCAACAGGACTTGGCTTCGGCTTCCTGGCAACGGGTGTTTCACAGGAAGAGTCCTCATCAACATTTTTTTCAGTGTCCTCTAGAGGACGCTTTTTAGTGGGAGTCTCGCTGTCACGGGACGGAATTTCAGCAGATAATGCAGGTTTTGAAGGCGGAAAGTCATTAACATTAAGTGCAACATTTTCAGAGGTAGTAACAGGATCCACGACAGCCGCCGCCTCTGTTGTATTACTGGCTGGCAACAAATCGTTGAGTGTTAATTTCCGGCGTTGCGTAAGGTTATTTGTTAGCACAAAAACACGGCGAGGGCAGTCCTGACTCGTTACATACATGACATGTAGGGGTTTGCCCTGAGTAAATAACATGCGCCTTGTGCCCGTCAACAAAGATGTGGGAGGGAATGTTTGCCTTCACTTCCATCTCCACGGAGCGAATGCCGTTAAAGCACTGCAGCTTGAAATGCGAAGCCCACCTTTCGTTGACTATTTGCCTGACAACCCCACATTTTGAATGGACATTTTTAATTTTCGAGTTGTCTACTTCTATGGGAATATTCAAAACCCTAACATTTCTAATTACAGACTCGGAATTCCTGAGTTTTACAGTACTTTTAGTATATCACGGTATATAAATTCCGTTTCATAACCAAATTTTTCCAGAAAGCGGTCTACACTCACGGAATCGTTAAACTTTACAAACATGCAGTATTCATCAGAGTCTAGCTGCATGGTATGAGCAGATTCAGGATGAAGCCCAAATACCTCGGTAATCTAGTCGTGTATTTCCAGTGCAGAGGGCTGTACTCGACGGGTGTACTTGTCGAAGGTGAAAATCACGGTGTTTTTTCTCACGGAGTTTGCCACGGTGTTCTGCAGCGAAGAAATTTCGGACAACGCCGAAATCCCAACAGCACTACGTAGAAAGACAACATGAACGAAGACCAATAGCCAATAAACAGTCACGAAACACGAAAACACTGGCGTAAACACTGAACGTTCACGGAGCAAACTCGAGGAGCGTGCGACCGCGGCGACAGCTAAAGCCAGACTGCTGGCTTACACGATCTGTTGGTCTACCAATGTGGACTGTCCAAGTATCTGCAACGAATGGTGAACCACTCGTAGTGATGTGAGGCAGTGGCGTAAAAAGATTCTAGCTGACAGGGCTGTTGACGAGTGTCACTCCAAGTGACTGGCGATCGCTTTCAAACCAGACGCAAACTGCCAATGCCTGGCAAAGCAGCTCCATCTGAACCAGCTGCCTAGCAATCGTTCGGAAGGCAGCTGCACAGACTCGACATTTGGAGTCGGCGGCCGTCGTTCACACAGACACACACAGCTGCGCGTCTTGAGTGGGCCAAACCACGCAGAGACGGACAGTGGCTGGGTGGAGGTGCGTCACACGAGTCGCGCGATTTCGCCTCTTCTGAAATTATGGAGGTGGCGATGGGACCGACGGCCTATAGAGGATGCAGTTCAAGCCACTGGTGGTTGCATGGTGTCATAGGGGTGTTTCTGTCGCCGTGACTTGGATTCAGTCACCAAGGTTAATGTGAACCTGAAGCAGCACGTTTATTTCAACATTGTCGGTGACGAAGTGTTGCCCGATTCTCTGGACACTTGCGTTGTAGAAGATGACACACACAGTCGTGTTCCCAGGGCTGCGTGCATACACTCCCGGTTTCACGAACACTCGGGCGCCCTACAGCACCTCGAGGCGAACACTAGACAACCCGGTCTCAGAGCCGCAGACGTTGTACGGTACTGTCTGGAACAGCGGCTGAGACGTGGCAGCCGATATCCCCACACACTGGTAGCTCTGCGGGATCTGATGCAGCAGTGGGAGGCCTCGGGCAGATGCTGCGTATCTGAAGAAACTTCCGGAACTCTCTTCCCCGCCGAGTTGACGAAGTCTTCGAGGGTAGAGGCGGTAATACCGTGATGTCATTTCATGATCCTTGAAGCAAAAGTTGGCTTGAATGTGACTGTCTTACTATAAGTTAATTATTTATGGAAAGAATGGGAATCATGCACCAGCTAGTTGTACTTGACAAGTTTATTCGAATCCTTACCTAGGTTTAAACGGATATAAGCCTTTCTTCCTTGGAAGAAGTAGTAACGTGTGTAAACTTATTGTGTGAAAAGAGAAAACAGGTCATAAAGCTCAGTCAACACTAAAATGACCCATATAAATTCTAACGTATAGCCAGATGGCTTAATGAACAGTAAAGCAAGGTAAAAGAGTGAATAAACATCTGACGTGCCACTGGTTGGCTGTTCGATTCCTATGGGTTCCATAATTTTACTGTTGCTGACTGCTGCCATGTTAGAGATTTTAATTACGTATGTACAGCAAATGTTGTGGAGTATTACTGTAATCTGGTGGTGCTGGGTGTTGACTCTATAATTGCTTCTTTCGAAAAGTAATTAATTTAGCCACTTGCAGTGTTTATTGTTCACTTTTGAACTAATTTACAACTAACAACGATATCGAGCTACAGCTGTTGTCATCTCAAACGACACTGTACTTTTATTGATTTTTGATAATACGGTTGGGAAATAGGAATATAAATTCAATTTTAGTAAGGCAAGCAGTCTCGATGAAAAGCTATTTTTGTTCGTTACCGCTTTCAGTCTGTGACTGTCATCATCAGATCATTTACTGTCTGCTGTAGCGACATGCGGAGACAGAGAGCGGAGAGAGACGTGTGCCACGAGGCACATTCCATTGACTGCTCGGTGGAAAGTGTCAACAGAAGAGGCGGCGGCAGAAGGTATTACCGCGCTTCCTCTTTGGGTCACAGATGTGCCCTTATTGACAGATAGTTAGTATCGCAAAATAGGAAAAGTAGGTGACAGCATTGAGAATAAATTTAAGGAAAGAATTAGTTGTACGGTTAGTAGTAATGGCATCGAGTGGTCTACATACCTCGGTACACAGCGGGAGTCGATACAGTCGTCAGCGATCCGGCAGTCGAGCTCCTCGAAGAGTTCCACGGCTTCGTCCCACTTGAGGCGGCGGAGCTGCGCCAGGGCGCCGGCGCACCCCCCTCCCACCGCCGCTCCAGCTGCTGGCGGCGGCGACAGTCCGGAGTCCCTGAGGCGGTCTGCCAGGCGCCGCGCAGCTGACCACGCGGGGGACGGCTGCTCCAGGCTGTCGCACGTCGAGAACCACGGTGGCCAATCTGCAAAACGCTCTTCAGTCACCTCGAGGTCTGCACTCTGACTCACGAGCTTCCACGGGCTACTCATATGCTCATCAGTACCAGCAGCTACTGAAAGTGAAACACTAAGAGAGCTGCAGCCAACGATAATCGACTCGGCGTGAGGTGTGCTGCACACTTCTACAAGCAAAAGGTCAACAAGTCAGCCGACTGTCAGCACGGCGGCCACTGCTGCGGCTGCCCTTGGCGAGGAAGCGGGAAGAGCTGCGCCGACAGTACAACACTGGACACTGTGCCGTCATTCCGTATGAGCCCAAGTTCTGACTGCAGCATCGGTGTGGGCGGTCCGTGCATCGACGCCCTGAGCAGAGCGGAGAATGCCACGTTGCACTCTCGCCCATCTCACGGGGAGCCACTCGGTATACAATACGTGATTGGTTACACTGGTCGCAGCTGTTACATTTCTGAGTCCTTGAGGCAGCTCGCTTGCGATATTTTCGACATCCTTTCAACAAAATAATTTAATGTCGCATGTCAGCCATCTGTTCTGCCCCAGCTTGACAGAGTTATCACCGCTACCACAGGAACGTGCGATGTACCTGGCTAGGCGCACACAGTAATATTTAAGTCAAAATCACACTTATCGTTAACTGGTTTGATTGGTGAGATTGGGAATAAGACTTATGGTCTCACGTTGGTGTCAGAGCTGGCAGTGCGGGGCTGGAGAGGAGACTCCAGGCTGGCCGAGAGGCAGCTGGGCTGCAGGCGGCAGGGCGCTCCAGACTGGAGCGGCAGCCGGTGGGAGCCTTTCCTGGCGACTTCAGATCTCCAGTCCAGGCTGGGCCGTGAATGACGACCCCGGGCATTCTGTACTCTCATCTCCTGGAGCGCCGCACACTTGGCCTGTCTCATCACAGTCTATCTGCCAAGTACTGCGTCACAGTCAAGTAACTGCAGCCTGAAAAGCTGGAATTCCCAATGATGTAATCGGCATACCACTCTCCTCTCGCTTTAATCTCTGGGATCCGCGTCTGAGCTGTATTTTCCTCTTAGCTGTAGCCGTGTTTACTCAGGGTATCTCGTTAGGTAAGTAGCAGAGGCGCCGCCATTCGTTGTTCTGTACACTTCCGAGGCAGTAGTTGTACTTCTGTCCCTTTGTACTTGTGTGGGAACGTTCAGCGCTTACGGAGCTGGGAGAAAACAAATGTAATAGCTAAGTACTCATCAAATGTTGAGATCATTTTTGAAATAATCGAACTGAAATTGTCGACCGATATGCAAGTGCGGTTGACATACGGTTCCTCGCCGCAGATAAAGCAGCAATGAAGGCACTGAGTGGCGGAGAGTGGGTTTGCATTAAAAAGCGCTGATCTGTTCTCACCTGCCAGAAACTTTGCGGCAGAATCTCTGGACACACAAAAGATATTCTGCCTGCTCATTCCCTCACGAGGCTCACGTCTTTTTGAGCAAATGCGTGATAAAACCCTCAGTGAGTACAAAATGAAGCAAAAGGAAAGAAGAAAGCGTAATGTCTCTGTGAAGGAACAGACGGTTAGCCCGCGCAGCTACACTCGTAAGACCCGCTTCGCTTAGGGAGTCCAGCTGAGGCTACCTCGGCGGTGAGCTGACCTCGCCGGTAAACATTCTAAAAGTTTCATACCTGCCCTGATGACGTCACTCGCCGTCGGTGTGGCTACCGGGCTGTAAACATACAAACAGTCGCTTCTGATGGGACTGCGGGCAGCTGCTACTGTTAACCGAAAAATCGGGATGCCATTGCTGTATGCCACTTGTAATTAACCACTGCGAACGTTCCAGTAATGCACACCTGATATCAATGAACGTAATTGACTCGTACAGAGGGAAGTCGACGCTCCTGAGCCAACACGGAGACCTCCGCCTCGTCGTGTCTGAGGGCCGACTGACTCACTTGGCGCTCTCCGTAACCTGCGACGTACAATTGTATGACTCGGTGTTTCTCGTATATTCTCGCGAGAGCCTGTCCCCGCCAACTGTGTAGCGATACTGGAAGCTTCCCGTACTGGAATAATGCCTCAGTTACGACCAATGCCTTTCCCTGACAAATTCTGTAACGAAAGGAAACTACCCCTGTTACCATTAAGTGTGATTACGGCCGACTGGCGCGCCTCCTCCACGTACTCCCCGACCTGTGTGTCTGGCTGCAGGCAGGCCGGCCTCCCACGCAGCGGGCCACGGCCCCCACCCCCACACTGGCCGACTCGCGCCGCGGGCCGCTCACGTTCTCCGGCCGTGGGAACACACTCCAGCCACAGCCTGGAACCTCTAAAGTCTGGAAACTCTACATGCCCCAGAAAAGAGCTGGTTGTGCAGATTATAAATATATGTAATGAAACGATCGTACTTCGATTCTGCCTCGTATGAGATCATTTTTTCTGCATCTTTAGTTTTTATCGTGTGATATTTTTATCTTGTTCAAATAGCAAGTGTATGACTGAAAGCATTACCCGGGATTGCCAAGGTTCACTTTCTCTTCTGAACCTCCGTGAGGAAGTTTATGGGCATTCCTACAGCAGACAGGAGTGATGGGAAAGATCGCCAGCAATATACTGGCGGAAAAAAATAGCAGCGCAAAAAATATAATTAGTCTGAAGTAATGAAATTGCGGGAGTACATCTGGCCGCCGCCTCAGCTCGAGTTAAGGCAAGCGTAAACAAGCCGAGGTAAGGCATCCTCCAGGTGTGTTAATGTAAATGGACGTAAAACCAACATTTGCATTGCCTGCTTCACTCCTACCAATTACCCATTTTGTTTTCCGTGTTTGCTGTTAGCTAAGGGTAAAGGCACAAGCTGTACATTCGTTGGCATGTCAGATCTAACGTCATACGACGCCCCATATTTTGCCTACCGTGCTAACACAACACTGGCTGCAGATGCCAACAGGGGGAGGGACTGGAGCTATCAAATGCTGTCGACAGCACGAGGCTACGGAGCGTAGCTGAACTGCTTAGTCGACGAGTAACTCACGGTAGTGCTACAGTGCTAATGGTGTTGATACAAAGCAGAGCAATGGCAACGATAAACAAAGCAAACATTGCGTTATATCTCCAGTAACAGTAGCCCAAGTTGAGATTCCGTCAGAAAGAAACCCAAGAAATTTCGCTGAGTGAGAAAGAAGTGGCGGATGAAGGATTAGGCTTTCTGCAAATGAGTCAGTGGAATGGGTCGTGTCGTGTGAACAATGTACAAAAGGCATATAGTGTTGATGATACGTGCACGGCAATAGAAAGAAAGTGTTACTGAAACAGGTGTGGTGCAGTTCATCGCCACTGTCGGACAGGGAGCCCCAGTTGCCGTTTCCAGGGAAACGTACTGAAGGACAGTCGCTGTCCTAGGAGTTGGTACTAAACGTAATTTTGTATTTGGAAAATCATCCGTGGCATACGAAAACAACAATCACGAATATACACTACTGGCCATTAAAATTGCTACACCAAGAAGAAATGCAGATGATAGACGGATATTCATTGGACAAATAAATTATACTAGAACTGACACGAGATAACATTTTCACGCAATTTGGGTGCATAGATCCTGAGTCATCAGTACCCAGAACAACCACCTCTGGCCGTAATAACGACGTTGATACGCCTGGGCATTGAGTCAAACAGAGCGTGGATGGTGTGTACAGGTACAGCTGCCCATGCAGCTTCAACACGATACCACAGTTCATCAAGAGTAGTGACTGGCGTATTGTGACGAGTCAGTTGCTCGGCCACCATTGACCAGACGTTTTCAATTGGTGAGAGATCAGGAGAATGCGCTGGCCAGGGCAGCAGTCGAATATTTTTTGTATCCAGTAAGGCCCATATGGGACCGGCAACATACGGTCGTGCATTATCCTGCTGAAATGTAGAGTTTCGCAGACATCGAATGAAAGGTAGAGCCACAGGTCGTAACACATCTGAAATATAACGTCCACTTTTCAAACTGCCGTCAATGCGAACAAGAGGTGACTGAGACGTGTAACCAATGGCACCCCATACCATCACGCCGGGTGATACGCCAGTATGGCGATGACGAATACACACTTCCAGTGTGCGTTCAGCGCGACGTCGCCAAACACGTATGCGACCATCATGATGCTGTAAACAGAACCTGGATTCATCCGAAAAAATGACGTTTTGCCATTCGTGCACCCTGGTTCGTCGTCGAGTACACCATCGCAGTCGCTCCTGTCTGTGATGCAGCGTCAAGGGTAACCGCAGCCATGGTCTCCGAGCTGATAGTCCATGCTGCTGCAAACGTCGTCGATTTGTTAGTGCAGATGGTTGTTGTATTGCAAACGTCCCCACCTGTTGTCTCAGGGATGGAGACGTGGCTGCACGATCCGTTACAGCCATGCCTGTCATCTCGACTGCTAGTGATTCGAGGCCGTTGGGATCCAGCACGGCGTTCCGTATAACCCTCCGGAACCCACCGATTCCATATTCTGCTAACAGTCATTGGATCTCTACCAACGCGAGCAACAATGTCGCGATACGATAAACCGCAATTGCGATAGGCTACAATCCGACCTTTATCAAAGTTGGAAACGTGATGGTACGCATTTCTCCTCCTTACACGAGGCATCATAACAACGTTTCACCAGGCAACGCCGGTCAACTGCTGTTTGTGTATGAAAATCGGTTGGAATCTTTCCTCATGTCAGCACGTTGTGGGTGTCGCCACCGGCGCCAACCTTGTGTGAATGCTCTGAAAAGCTAATCATTTGCATATCACAGCATCTTCTTCCTGTCGGTTAAATTTAGCGTCTGTAGCACGCCATCTTCGCTGTGTAGCAATTTTGATGGCCAGTAGTGTATTTTGAAGAAGTTCGCAGAAATATGACCGTTAGTGCATAAGAAAAACTACGGTTATTGAACAGACAAGACGCACTTGTCAGAAAAACTGATGTTTTCGCGTTTCAAGGATGCTCGATACAATTTACGGGATGAAGATGCTGGTGACCTACTACGTCATCCACATCAAACTGCGCGCGACATACATATAGTGATTTCAAGAGAAGCAGTGGATGCTTGCTTAACGTCAAACTGTGCTACAGAATTGTAGGACAATGAAATTTCAAACGAAACTTAACGATGCACAGCATACTACGGAATCGGCCCAGAAATTTGTAGGGGCGTATTCAAACTTACCCTATCGTTGAGTAAGGAATTTGTTTTCAACTGCAACCAATCTGCATTTGAAGAGGAAACACATATGAAAGGGACCCTGGAAATTAAAGGTATCAAGAGAATTCTGTCAAGATCATGGAATATCAATTCGTATACAATTAACTGACTCTTTAACCGGATGGTATATATGCTGGAACGCTATTCATTGCTCTGCAAGAACTAAGAGTTGCTTTGCGCCCCTCGATTCTTTCTCATGTGAGTGACTTTGGTAAGGGCAGTAGGGGATATTTACATCATAGCAAGCAAGAGTGGGAGAACGGGCGTTAGATAACTGCAACTATAGTATGAACACTGCATTTGGCTAATAGCTCGTCAAAATAAGTTGCTTTTGTTTCATTCGTAGTCTGCGTATAAAAGTCATACTCCTAAAGAACAAACTATCGCTCCTGGAAAGTGTGTCACATTGCAGTTCATACCACCTGGAACCACCAGATTAATTCAACCTCCACATGTTTGTCTTTTCTGTGCGTACAAATTATTGCACTATCTGCATCAACGCCTTAAAGGACAGCCAGTTTCACGGTAAGCTGTTTCGCATTCGGTTGCACGCCATCACTTTCCATCAGTTCTCGTCACCCTGTTACTCCAATGTGATTTCTGAATGCATTCTTCAAGAGTGGATGCCTTGCACGCTTCGTAGCTGCCAAGGAGCTCGTCTTTGATCTCGATGGTGCGAACCTTTGTGATCATTGAGACGCGCCATTTTTATTCGGTTTCCATGGTCCAAGTTAATGGTTTCTCTCTAACATTTCTTGGATGTCGACGATATCCATTTTGTGAGGTGTAATACATGCACCCCATAGAAGGTTGATCTCTGCGCATCCCAGACTCTCGTTTTCTGTGGACATGGTGCGTCATCACCAGTTAATATTTTTCTGGTCATAATTTTCACTTTCGAATAAGCCTTACTAAAGACTGTTCCTGCGACGTCGGACTTAACAGTTTCCTTGTAAGTCATCTAACAGAGAAGGTTAAGAAGCGTGGGGAATCTACTGGACATAAGAATGCTTTTTTAGCATTATCAGTCGTTGGAAAAACACAAATTATGCAACATCCTAGCTGTCAGGCAAAATACAGAAAGACAGAACGGCGATATAAGACAAACTCGCTATGTTCTTTCCAAGATAAAGTTCTGCAGTGAGTCTGAACTTGCGCTACGTGTACATGATGAAACAGTAGAATCTAACAGTCCTAGAATACTTAGGGAACGGGTAAATTTCACTTCCGCGTCAGCTGCGGATGTGAAAGAGCACGTGAACAATTCTGCTGTCTTTAGGTGCACCCAGGGGTATACAGAAGAATTTATTGGACTGTACGTTACATGTGTGTCAGGACGAAGACAGATTTTGTGTCTCTGTTAGCAGATGAAACATCTGATGTAGCTTCTAAATTTCAGTTACTGGTAGTATTTCGTTTTCTGTTATCTGCTGAAGAGCCGGTTGAAAGATTTTGCATGTTTTCAAATCAATCGCTTATCAGTGGTACCTCCTTGGCTGATTCAATTAAAGATGTACTCGCCCATGTTGTCCAAGAAACGAAATAAAACGTAATATCTGAAATTTATGATGGCGCCAGCGTCATGCGTGACCATCATACAGAAATCCAATCAACTGTAATATAAGGGCATAATTTCGTGTATTACGTACATTGTTATGAACACTCACTGAACTTAATTTTTGCGCAAGTGACAAGTCGAAACAAAAAAATGAAACCGTTTTTCAGAACTACTGCGGAGGTAGCAATACTTTTCTGTCATTCACCTCGAAAAGTGGCTGTTCCAGATGCAGTTGTGAAACAAAGAATCCCACATGGATCAGCCATTACATAGAACTTTAAATCGTGAAAAGTGCTCACAGTTAATGTGAATAGAGAGGACACTCCAGAATGTCTTAAACACGTTGAAGATACCAGCAGCCAGACAACAAATGTAAATCAAAGATGTCGTCTAAGGATAAAACTCTATAACACAAAAATTTCCTTTCGGTTAGGGATATCTTATAAAAATAAATAGCTGACAAACCCAGCAATGTACAGCTATTCATTTGGCAATTTTCAATGAGAAATGAAAACAAAAATTGAACTGCGTTTTTCTGTAATATCGAAAAAAATTCATTTATATGTATTCATGAAAACACTTAAAATTACGAAACGAAATATGCATAATTTCCAGAAGTGTAAGCACAGCTTATTTTCATGTCTGGACCGCGATTCTGTAAACGTCTGCATAGACTCTTCACAGCCCTACAGGTGGCTGTTTTCGCCTACAGCCGTTTGCGCTTCGCAGCTGAAAGATGATGAAATCTCTGCCAGGTATCGGGGATTTCTCTTAAGTGGACTCGACTCTGTGTGTGTCTCAGCTCTAACGAATAAATGTATTAAAAATTCATACATGACGCCACATCTCCTGATCCTTGCGTCATGCAATGGCACGACTTTGCAGGTACATTCCCTGGTGTACGACGGTACTGTGTGCAGAATGTGCTGCGAACAGAGGTGGTAGGGGAGAAGCAGTAAATTTAGACGTCATGCACTGTGAGGCAATCTGTCGTGCATCTCTCTGTTTACGACGTTATGTGTCCTGAACTATGATAGGTGAGTAGTTATTACGCCCACAGCAATTCATTGCTGGCAGTAAGAGATGTATGTAGCAAGTTTGGTTGAAATCGGTTCAGGAGCGGATGTGGTACATCTGCAAACCACACACACACACACACATCCATTTTTATAATATGTATGTATGCCCTACGTGAACATCTAGTACAGCCAATTCCAAAAATATACCACTGGTCGCGTCTCAATAAAGCAAGCAGCAGCATCATTCCGAAACGAAATTTTTAAAATCAGAAACAATGTTAATGATATCACAGAAGAAACAGAGGTTTGAATTCTGCAGCCACTTGTTGCCCTCTAATTTACTCAAACACCGCTTCTTTCTTTCATTGAAAAATTAGTGTCCTGAAAATGTGCTATCTGCTGTTACGCAGTCCTATCAATTATTTAAGTAAAGCTGAGTTAAAAACAGAGCTACAGACCATTTATTCTCGAAATAGGTTTCAAGAAAAAAAAAGCGCAGGAGCCCTTATAAAGTTTGTCATTGAAAACAATCTGCAAGAACCTTTTGGCGACGTCAGGAATCTGCTGAAATTAGCGGCTGCTGTCCCGTGAGAAGCTGTGAAGCAGAGACGTGTTTCCGCACGTTGTCGCGGATCAAACAGTTTCTTAGAAGTACCAGAGATGAAGATAGGCTGTCTCATCTTGCCATGCTATCTATTGCAAAGAAAACGATTCACACGTTTCCAAATTTCAACGACAGAGTCATAGATCCATCACGAAAAAGGAAAGGAGGATGGTCTTTTTCTATACGTCTACAGGCGATTCAACCCTACGATCGTTGTCAGGCTCATTGTAAGGTAATTTTACAACTACAAAAATATTTTACTTAATTTAGGAAATTAAACATTGCAGTGAAGGTAGTGAACTCCGTCCCAGCCACGTCAGGCGTCAGCCACCGATGTCTGTGCTGTACCGCTAAGGATACGTCCTCTGCACCGCGATGACACAACGGCGAATGTTAATTTCTGAAGCGCAGAATGCAGCCCACCGTTTTCTCTTATCACTCGGAACTTTCCACTCCTCATTGTGCTTAGCAACGATCGAAATTTTGTTCTTAGTTTGTATTTCATTTTCTTTCTTATCGATGTATCGCTGTACGTTAAGTAGTTAAGATCCGTTTGACATCACTATATTCATTGTGAATTGTTTTTTATTGTAATATCAATGTCCACGATTATGTAGAATACAGAACTATGGAAAATACGTAAAGGGTGCTATTATGACGAGGTACGTCAGAAATTATGCGAGAAGGTGCTTTGGTTTTAAAGAATCTACTCGTTGTATTTCACAACATCTTACTTCTATCTATTCTCACACATATGAAAAACGTTTTGGGCTCAATTCGCAAATATAGATGCTTAATTTACCGTCTTTCCAAATCGTACTTTATGATATTTTTCACATGCAGAAGGTTATTACAAAGTACATTGACCGAAAAGGGTGAAAATGAAGTGCAATTTGTCCCCAAGGCGGTCCTTCACTGTCAGGGAGAAAACGTATAACCTTTGATAAGAGCATATCAAAGCCAAGGCGCCTGTGTGTGAGTGAAAACTGCCCTGTGCATAACATCTTGTCAGTCTGTACTGCACGAAAAAGCACTTACATTTATCAGCACAGTAGTCCCATCGCACCAAATCTTCAGCGGGGCTCAATTGATAGATTCTGCCAGAGTCAGTAACATTGGTGAGGTGCCAGCAGAGGCAATCCAGCACCGATGTCGCATTTCCTGCAAGCAGAGCTGCCACTGTGGCAACTACGCCCGCCGGCTGCATTGTCCGCTGTCGCATACAGAAGCAGTGCGCGCCGCAGGGAGCGCGCGCTCAATATGACGGTGGGCGCAGCGGAAGTCTGCCGCAGGACGGCCAAACCACGGGAAGCGTGACGTGACGCCTCTCCTCCGGATGACCGCCGTATTCCTGTTTGCCTGGTGAGAGTTCGCGAAAGTCGTCGAGTAAAACAAGGAAGTGTTGTAGTCATTGTGCTGTTCCTAATCTATAAAAACGATTTAGGGGGCAATCTGAGCAGCCATTGTTTGCAGGTGATGCTGTCTTTTAGCATCTAGTAGCGTCATCGGAAGATCAGACGCAATGGCAAAATGATATAGAGAGGTTACCGGCGGGGTCCGTTAAGTGGCAGTTGGTTCTAAATAATGAAAATTGTTACGTCATCCACAGGAGAACTAGAAGGAACCCGTTATATTTCTTTTACTCGACGAGTCACACAAATCGAAAGGGTGCCGTTTCACCTAAATGCCAAGGTATTACAATTAGGACCAACTTAAATAGGAACGATCAAATAGAAAATCTTCTAGGGAAGACGAGCCAAACACTTTGTTTTGTTTGCACAACACGTAGACGATGCGGCAAGCCCAGTAAAGAGACTGTCACTTGGCGATGCTTGAAGAACCTTCCGCCACACACCGCCAGGTGGCATGCTGAGTACTGGTACATATGCATCTACATACATATTCTATAAGTCACAATATGGTGCATGGCGGAAGTTGCCTTGCACCACCGCCAGTCATTTCCTTTCGTATGACGCTCGTATATACAGCGACTATATGTATGCCTCCACAGACACCCTAATTCGTCTATCTTAGTGCTCCTTATAGCAAATGGACTTTGACGCCAGTGAAATCGTACTGCAGTCAGCTTCGAATGTCGCTTCTCTAAATTTGCTCAGTAGTGTTCCTCCAAAATAACATCGTCTTCCCTGCAGGGGTTCCTATTTGGGCTCCCAAACCACCTTCATAACACTAGCATGGAGTTCGAACCTAGAGGTAACAAATCTGGCTGCACAGTTCTCGATTGCTCCGACGTCTTGCTTGAATACGGCCTTGTGTAGATCCAAAACACCCAAACAGTACTCAGGAATGGGTTCTACTAGTGTCCTATGTCTTCTACACATTCACCGTACTTTCCTATAATTCCCCCAATCGAAGCCGAGCATTCACCTTCTGTGCTGTACCCTTACATGCTCATTCCATTCCATATCGCTTTGCAACGTCACAGCTAGACATGTAATCGACGTGACTGTCAAGTAGCGCACGGCTACTGCTGTATTTGAATGTTTCTACATTTAGGCCTAACTACCATTCATCTTACCAACAAATTTTGCTTAAGTCAACTTGCACTCTCCTACAGTAATTCAACAATTACATCTCCCTGTACACCACAGCATCATCAGCTCATCCTGTGTGTCAGATTATGTTCTGGGGCACTCCTGGCGATATGTCTGTCTCTCGTGAACACTCAACAATGTAAGGGGTTTTGTTATTAAGAAATTTTCCAACCACTCACATATCTAGAAACCTATTCTGTATGCTTGTTCGTTCGTTAACAGACTGCAGAGAGGGACCATACCACGGGATCACTGTGGCCTGCGAGCAAATCGTTGCCTCACGATCTGTCAATTTTTTTTTTTTTTTTGTTTTACAGCAGACACAGTTGCTTATGTCGCCTTCCATCCGCTCACCCCTCCCTCCCCACTCCAATACCCCTCCATTCCCCTCCCAACACTGCTTTCGCCCAATAAGTATCATTTCAGGTCAGTATAGAGTAGTGAAAAGAACGTCGCAAAGTGCTGTCACCAGGGATGGGCCAAAAAACAGATATATTGGATTATACCTATGTATTTTTACACCAGGCCAATGAACTCCAGCTGAAATGCAGCAGCAAGCCACGGCCTACCTTCCACATTTATCAGACCTGCAGTCTTTCTACTTTTAGACATCAGAGCTTCCTCAAGGCGGCAAGTGTCAGTTAAGTGTACTGCTTATCACCAAGACATATAATTTTACTGTTAGTCTACTCAAATGCGTGAATGTAGGTCCAGAACGCGACAGTGAGTTTGGGATGGCTACAGACAGACAGACGTGGTGCGTAGCATGATGGAGTGTACCCAGAAGTAGATGACAACATATGAAGTTGCATTTCAATCACCAACCGACATTAAAATGTATGGGAGGAGGGTTTCAACAGTGCATATGTACAGGGAAGCTATGACTGAATGAACTTCAGGGGATATGCGCATTTAAATAAAACATTCGAGTGTGGAGAATTTGGATGATTTATACTGCATCTTAGCGACTGCTACAGACTGACAGACGTGCTGCTATCTGAGCTTAAGAGGAGCAGTGTATGAATGCATGTATTGTCGCTGTGCCAGGAGAGTCTATTAGTATGAGGTGTATTCGAGCAGAATTTAGGTATTGTATGTCTACTCATATATGTGTTGAGGCACTTGTTGGACAGAATACTATACAAGCTGAATTTAAGGCTCATATGAAGCAACTTCTCGAAAAACATTGCCCTACACAACGAGTATGGTTCAAACGACTCTAGCACTATGGGGCTTAACTTCTAAGGTCATCAGTCCCCTAGAACTTAGAACTACTTAAACCTAACTAACCTAAGGACATGACACACATCCATGCCCGAGGCAGGATTCGAACCTGCGACCGTAGCGGTCGCGCGGTTCCAGACTGTAGCGCCAGAACCGCTTGGCAACCCCAGCCAGCCACAATGAGTATAAAACGTGCATATGTAAATAAAGAAAATGCAGAATAAATTGTTCTTCCAGCCTCACTGCGTACCAATCCGCACCATTGTACTGCACACAAACGTGCCATGAGACAGTGCTTACTCGGGAGTCTGCAGCAGTGTGCGCGAGACGGGGCAGCGGCGCACGTGTCGGCCGGGCAGTGCTGTGGCGAGCTGCCGCCGCGGGCCCCACGTGGCCACTGGCTGGGCGGGGAGCCGCCAGCCCGCCTCCAGAGGCGGGGCCGCAGCCAGCAGCCAGCAGCCAGCAGCCAGCAGCCGGGTCCCCACCCAGCCAGCCAGCCAGCCACGGCCTCCACAGCTGGTGAGGGCAGCCAGAGGGGTGGCACGCCCCAGCAGTCAGCACTTCCAAGTTAATGCTGAATTATATACAGTTACTGTAACTCAGGGGTAATGTTTTGCGAAGCTGCTGTGACTGTACATATTTCTCTTAGTTCCTATTGTTTTACCTTGAAGTTTACTTTGTGCTGATATGTAAGGTGTCTATTTTTGAAAAAAA
This sequence comes from Schistocerca americana, assembly GCF_021461395.2. Lineage (NCBI taxonomy): Eukaryota > Metazoa > Arthropoda > Insecta > Orthoptera > Acrididae > Schistocerca > Schistocerca americana. The sequence continues at coordinate 791,460 of NW_025726577.1, read as the reverse complement.
AAAAAAGACATGTGTAATGCAGCACACTGTAAATAACAAGCCACATGTTACAGTACTGATTTAAGGAAATCCTCCTTTTACATCATTTACATCTGGCTAGTCATTTGTAGTGATTAGATTCTTTTCTATGGAATAACAACGATATTGTTCAGAATCTTTTTTTGTAAAAAAAATGATCGATGTGTATTTTTTAATATATTCATATTCTATACCATTTAAGCCAGCCGGTGTGGCCGAGCGGTTCTGGCGCTTCAGTCTGAAACCGGGCGACCGCTATGGTCGCAGGTTCGAATCCTGCCTCGGGCATGGATGTGGGTGATGTCCTTAGGTTAGTTAGGTTTAGGTAGTTCTAGGGCATGATGACCTCAGAAGTTAAGTCCCATAGTGCTCAGAGCGATTTGAACCATTTATACCATTTAATCACATATATAATTTCACGTTTAATTCCATATACATTTTTAAATTAATAAACTACCTGGTTTTTCCGTTTAATTATGTGCCATATTTGCATTTGATTCCATGTACAAATTAAAAACTAATAATAAGCACTCTGTTTTCCCAGTCAACCACTTTTTCGTTTCTAATTTGTTTTTGCCTGTACATAATATGCGTAGGTGAAAAAAGAACCACACATATACACGTGCACACATGTAGGCACTGAAGAGTAAAAGAAATTGGTTCATGTGGCACAGACTTGACTAATGTCTGAAGTAGTGCTGGAGGGAGCTGACACCTTCAATCCTGCAGGACTGTCCATAAATCCGTAAGAGAACCAGAGGGTGGACATCTCTTCTGAACAGCACGTTGCAAGGCGTCCAAGATATGCTCAATAATGCTCACGTCTGGGGAGTTTGGTGGCTAGCGGCAGTTTTTAAATTCAGAAGAAAGTTCCTGGAGTTACTCCGTAATAATTCTGGACATGTGGGTTGCCGCATTGCCCCGCTGGAATTGCCCGAATCAGTCGGACTTTACAATGGACATGAATGGATGCAGATGATGAAACAGGATGCTTATGTACGTGTCAGCTATCAGAATTGTATATAGACGTATCAGGAGTCCCGTGTCACTGCAACCGAAAACGCTCCACACCATTCCTGAGCCTCCAGCCCCTCAAACGGTCGGTCCCCTGCTGACATGGATTCATAAGGCTGTCTCCATACCCTTAAATAGTTTTGTTTGAGGCACAGGTCAATGTCCTAATGGATTATGAGAAGAAATTATATAACTTTTGGCGCCAAAGGTAGCTGCATGTTTATGTCTCGTTTATAATCGATCTCTAGAAATTGGCCATGGAAAATCGCGGAGGTAGTTATAATCAAGGAAGTCCGATAGATCTATTTGTTTCCTGGATGTTCTGTAAAAAGCCTTTGAAAAGCTGGTTGGCGCCAAACTGCCGACTCACCGGCTTCTGAGCGGTACGAGCTACTGGCAGCTCGCTTTCGGTGCAGGGAAGGCCACTAAGAATGCCGCAAATGCAGTACTGCAACTTGTCTGTGTGAAAACACGTAGTGGGAGCCTCGGAGGCTGACGGCAGCTGACGGTGGCGGCCGGCGCTGTCCTCTCACGCAGTGGGGGCTGAGCGCTCACTGCCGAGGTAGCCGCCACGGCTGCGGCATCGTGCTAAGCGTCCTGGAATACCGGCGCGAGTTAACCGAGCTATCAGTGACTGCAGCAAAGGCTGCACTTTCTTTCTTTTCCGAGCCCGCATTTGCACAGACAGGGTCCGCCGTCTGATAACTTTCTGCGGACCTCAGTGCTCCACTCACAAGGGGAGGCCACCAATTGTGAAATTCAAATTCGATTCATACTGCGCATAATAAAAGCTCATGGCCAGAGGTGTAATGTGGCAAAGCACCAAGATGCACTTCTCAGCCGTTGTCGAGAAAATCGACAGTTAAAAGAAACCGTTGCGGTGAAATACTCTCTTCGATTAGTAACGTTCTAGAGCGTCGTGGCGCAGCGGTAGGTGCTGGGGTTCGTAATCCGAAGGTCTCCGGATCGAATCTCGTGCCATGGAAAATTTTTTTATTATTAGTTTTTGGTAATTCAAATATACACACACACACACACACACACACGCACACACACACACACACACACACACACACACACACACACACACACAATATGTATATATATATATATATATATATATAAACACACACACATAAACTATTAATGAATTGCTTATGCATGTTGGTGAAGGCGGATCGCTCTCCAATTGTACCGCCTCCATTTTTGCGTTTGTTTAACAGGATGTACCAAAGCTCTCACGTCCGCACTGATTTTCGACGATGTTATAAGTTGCGCTAGGGACCGCATCCACCTTCCTTCGAAGTTAGCAGGCAACTACGCTGTTATGCGGCGGCTCGTTTCGGCCCATTCAACATCTGTCCTTCAAGTGTAACGAGCGAGTAACGGAGTTTATATTTCATACTTGCCACAGCAAGTTTGTGTTCGTGGGGTTTCTGTTCTAATTCGAACGTTTGACTTACGCTATACGTACTCGTTTCGGAATATCCTTTCTACGTCTTCCGTTAACTATACGTGGTTAACATTATGAAACAATTAATAACGTTTGTGAAATACAACTTTGTTTTTCCACGACAAACGACTTTCAACAATTTATTATTTGCACAATTGTTGCAACTGAGTGTGTGTGTGTCTGTGTGTGTATACACACATTTGAATTACAAAAAACAAATACTAAAAAAAAGGTTGTATGGCTCGAGATTCGATCCGGCGACCTTCGGATTACGAACCCGAGCGCTAACCGCTGTGCCACAACGCTGTAGAACATTACTAATCTTAGAGAGTATTTCACCGGAACGGTTTCTTTTAACTGTCGATTTTCTCGACAACTGCTGAGAAGTGCATCTTGGTGCTTTGCCACATTACACCTCTGGCCATGAGCTTTTATTATGCGCAGTATGAATCGAATCTGAATTTCACAATTGGCGGCCTCCCCTTGTCAGTGCACTCGGCCCCCGCCTCACCGCGGTGTCTGGCTGCGCAGCTGACGTCACGGGCAGCGCTGCCCGTGCACTGCCGCGTGGAGGTCTTTTGTCATTTTTTGTGTAAGATACAGCTGTAATCACTTCTCGAAATTACAATACATGAAATTTCCAAATCGAAAATTATAACATTTTTAACTTTTGAGAAGAGAAAAAAAGCAAAGTAGGAATGATTGGTAATTGTGGCCTCAACAACGCTGGTGAGGAACGCGGTCTCAGATCGTGTCCTCGAGCCCAACCTCCCTGGGCGGCGCCTCCCATTATAAGTTTACCGCATGAGATATTTCGCAAAATGTCACGAGACCAGTCATCTCTGGCATAGCTGTTCTAAAGTCTAAATGTAGTCCAAGGAAGGACAGAAAAGACGATAGAAAGAAGCACAGAATGTGGCAAGGTATCCAAAATTACTTACCCTCCAAGGTCGGCTTGATGGTATTACTTGCAGTAATTACCATCCACCAATTTACCCATTGCTCACAAGCCACACTGGAGAACGTAGTTCATGTTCTCCAGTTGGACTTATCACACAGCAATACACAAACTTTGGCACAGCCAACAACTCCCACTTGTTCTGCAGGGTGTAAATAAACCAAAGAGTGTGGCTGAGGCTAAGTTTCAAAGATGTTGCATTTGGACGGAGCTTATTTTGGTCAACAGTAGGATTCTGGAAAACTGCGTACTGATGACGCTAAAAATAAAGAGTGTGTCAAAAAGGACTTTGTAGCTTTCGAAATACAGAAATACATTGAGATATCTTGCAGAGTCGATTGACGTGTTAGTTTGTAGCAAAGAACCTCAAGCTTCACCTAAAAGTCTCATTTCGTTTCGATGTGAATACCATCTATGATGCGGGACACATCCCACTGGTAGTCGACTTCCCCTTCCCACATTCACTGTAGCAAAAATTACGAAACTTGTGCAACAGCAGCGTAGATTCGATTTTCGGGTCGGCCGAATTGTTTGCTACGGGAGGAACATACGCGCGGTCTTTAATGAAACCACCGAACAGTTTTTGCAGAGTTCGTTTCATGGTACCAGGACACACAGCGGGCACGCTCCACACCAGTGAAAGCAGCCATCTTAACTGTGCACAACGCTGGCGTTCCTGGTGGTGGAATGGGGCACTGATGGACTGAAGTACATGCAGGTTGTTTGCTGCATAATCATACACCTACCGATTCTATAAGTTATCTCAATACATCTCTATATCATTCTAAAGTAGCAAATTCCTTTTTGACTCGCCCTGTAGATCTCTGTTTGGATTACATTCGTTATAATTCAAGTCACATCTATTGGATTACGTGGCACAGAGAGAGTCTTGTAGCTTTAAATGATGAAGTGTTCTGATTCGAAAACTTTATTTGCCGAAATCACAATTGATGGTACAGTGATGACTAGTTTCAGCAAATCTGAACTGCCACTTTCTAAATATTCTTCCTTAATACATATTTATTATAACCTAGACGTCTGAGCTTGTAACCCCACACCCTGTTTGAGTTGCAAACCATTGTCGCCACATCAGTAGTAGAGCTATAACAAGCCTACAGGGCTTCCACGGACATTTCTGTGTGAAGTTATTTTAACTACAAGTTACTCGTGATTTAATGTGTATGGCGAGCGTGGACTAGAGGTGGAAGATCGACGCTGATGATCTCATAGTATAGGATTATTGTCTGCAAATGTTGCCGCTCATGGTTGCTAATACACTGGCAGAAAAAAAATGGTGCTTTTGGAGGTTAATAGGTCACTCAAGATTTATTGTTGCAATGGTGCATATGCAGTACGTGAAGTGGTAACACATACGGACGAATAGCACACGCGGTTGGACGAACCAGGCATCGACCCAACCTGAGACATCCATACTAGCACGTGGCGTAGCCACCACGGGCGGCAACACAGGCGCTGACTCTGTGATCCAGTGGGTCGTACAGCTGGCGAATACAGCCCTGGGATACCTGATGTCACGTCGTTGTGTAAGAGTCCTCGCTTGACACGTCGCACCTGTCACTTGTCGTCCCATCATAGCCCACAACTGCTGGACTGCAGAGGAGTCCAGAGATCTTGCCAGCCAGGGAAGTTGCCACACGTCTTGCAGGGCCATTGAGTTTGATGAGCAGTATGTGGACGAGCATTATCCTCTTGGAACAACACACCATCTTCCTGTTACAAGAAAAGGAAAAGAGCAGGTTTAACAACATTCTGCATGTCCTCTCCAGGAACGGCACAGTAAGGCCAGTGTGTTCACTCTTTGAGGTAGCACTCACCAGCTCTTCGTCGTATGCACAAACGGCCGTCACTTGGATGCAGGCAGTATCTGCTGCCGTCGCTGAAGACCAGGGCGCGCCATTCCTTCTTCGAGGCGAAGGAAGCCCTGGCGGCAGCAGTCGACCTCTCCACGTCGATGCTGTGGTGTGTGTGGGAGGGGGGGAGGGGAAAGGAGCTAGAAGTGTGGGTGCCCACAGTCTCACTGCTAAAAGGTGGTTCGCAACAGTTTGTGTCTGGTCTCACGAGCTGTGTTACCTGTGCTGTGGTAGCTGTACGCCCTGTCGCCGCTGCCCCTGGAATAAGACGATTCTGGCGGGCGTCAGGGCTGCGTGGACGTGCAGGAGCTCGTCTGCGAGTGCGAGAGTGATCACGTGACCACTGACAGCCGCACAGAGTGGCGCAGCACGTGCAGCTTATGCGGCAGTTCTGTAAAAGGACGACAATTTGACCCCTTCCAGATGTACTAATATATGAAATAGTTATGAACATGATTGGGGATAAATTGAGTTTTGTGAAAAGAATATAAGATTTTTGGTTGGTTAATATTACGAAACATCCTGGTCTGGTAAAAAAAAGCAAGAGATAGTCAACAGACAGTCAGGCAGAAATTATCTAGCTGACTAGTTAGATTCAAGGCTGACTGTAGAGGAAATATTTGGACTCCACAACGAAAATATTTGACCTTGATTTGTTCTATGAACATTCTAATGAAAATATTCGTTTTGATTACTTGAAGAGCATTAGTCTGTCCTTTCTGTCTTTCATAGGTACTGAATTCGGTGTTGAGTAAGTTTCATCAAGTGAACAGCGTCGATACAATCTTGCAAAGTTTAAAAGTACGTGGCGGAAGGGCATTTATGTCTGACTGATTCTAAGTTCCAAAAGGAAAGAAATGATAGCTGTTCAGATATTTAGTCCCAATACGGGGTTGATGCCTCAATTCAGTATTATTTTCACCTTATTTCCTTACTGTATTAGTGAAGGAAGCAGTACAGAAAACGAAAAATGGAATTCAGAATTTCCATCGTTGTGCAGGAGCAGTGAATTGGAAGGTGCTGCACACTTTTGAATCGGCACCTTCCAAAACGCGGAATCCGTCGTCCTTGCCATGCCGCCACTGCGCTCTCTGCCATCTAGACCTAACGGTGTCGCCGAGCGGCTCTAGGCGCTTCAGTCTGGAACTGCGCGACTGCTGCGGTCGCAGGTTCGAATCCTGTCTCGGGCATGGATGTGTGTGATGTCCTTAGGTTAGTTACGTTTAAGTAGTTCTAAGTTCTACGGGACTGATGACCTCAGATGTTAAGTGCCATAGTGCTCAGAGCGATTTTGAACCTAAATGTATGGCGTGACACGCTTTGTCACTTACATGATGTGAGTCTCTCCATGGGCATCATGCCAAACACCAACAAATAATCTAAAATAAATTTCGTCTGTTCCGAATAGCTACACCCATTGGTAACCGCTTCATTAGGTTTTAACTGTATATCTACAGATATAAATAACTGATTTATAAATTTTATATAAGACTATAAGGAGAAGATTAAATCGATTAAGTAGACATATAGATATAAGAGTAGCAAATTTTACCTGTTGATTATCAGTGCAACGGAGAATACAGAGAATCTGTGGTACCCTCATGTCGTTTATGTACGAAGTAAAATATTCGACAATGTACACTAAATTACTCCAATGCCTCCTCCGCCTACACTGTTTGGCGGAAAGACCCTCGCCGCCCTGGGGTGGCGTGCGTGCCTCAGTGATGCACACAGCCGTACTGCAGATCCAACAACGCGGAAGGGGCGTCTGTGCAGGAGCCAGACCAACATATGGTTCCCGTAGAGCGGCAGCAGCCTATACAGAATAATGCTGAAGGTATGATGGGTAAATTCAGTTCTTAACGAAAAGTTACATAATCGAATGGATGAAACATACAGAAGGAATCGACTGACTGCAAACGTCTTCAAGTATCGAGGAATCGTTGGTCAGGTAACGGAACAAAGTGCGCGGTAGGACAGAAAAAGCAAACAACCTAACAGTGAATGGTTGGAGCTATCAGGAATTCTTTACGTCATTAGCTACAATTGAAAACATTACTTACAGATATTAGCATCCCTAAGTTTAGTACTGACTCGCAGGGCAATTTGAGACACATTGCCCATGATATCCACTCGTGTACATTACGAACGACTGTGCAAAGAGTATTACTAAAATAATGGTCAAAGTTTTGCTTCGGGACAGAGATTTTCTTCGGTCAGTCCCCTACTATTCTACCTGTGTTCTTCAGAAGTACAGTGCAATGTTCTTTCGGACATGCATACATATATGCACGCTTGCATGTCCGAAGAAACATTGCGTCGTATTTCTGAACAACACAGGCACTGCAGCATCGCATTCATCCGCCGATACCGGGCAAGCGACTGTCAGTTAACACGTCTCCAAATCAAATGGCTCTGAGCACTATGGGACTTAACTTCTAAGGTCATCAGTCCCCTAGAACTTAGAACTACTTAAACCTAACTAACCTAAGGACATCACACACATCCGTGTCCGAGGCAGGATTCGACCCTGCGACCGTAGCTATCGCGCGGTTCCAGACTGTAGCGCCTAGAACCGCTCGGCCACCCCGGCCGGCAACATGTCTCCCCTGTACGGGAATATACATAATGTATCTAAGAGTGCAGGGGTAGCAGACACGTGGTTGACGACATGTGGAAATCGTGGTCTGGTCTTGAAGAAATGCAGGTGAATTTACGCTAATGCGCATGAATTTATGCGCCATCTCGCCACATAAGTCTTCTAATGTCAATTATGTAGGTGGTACAACACTTGCATTTTTTCCTGGGTTTGTTGGAGAGCTAAAGTTTTCATTTTCTTCATTTCTTTCCCCGAGCGACCAGCTCGTACTTCCTGTTCCACTTTCTGCTGAACGTGAATGTGGCGTTCCACGTTCGTTCGAAAAACTAAAGGCAGGTACACACTCTCAGATGAGAACAGCAGACAGTAGAGCGGTGTACCATCCGCAGTTAGATAGAAACACAACACATTGACAAAGAAAGAAATAAAGAACTATTTACCCATTGTGTGATAATGCAGTGACTGCTGTAGCGATGAAAATTAATACATTGCGCTGGGTGAGAGCAGTAACAGGCGGTAGTGTTCTGTCTATACCAGTGGTATGGGCACCAGTCCATGCCCCTGTGTATACAAACACTCACACACACACACACACACACACACACACACACACACACACACACATAGTCAGAAGGTTAAGAGCTGCAAAGACAACGAATTTGTTCTTATTGAGGTAGTGGATAAGTTGCAGAACATAGTCGATGAAGCAGAAGTTCCAAGTGAACCCCACTCTTATTGACAAGAAGATGTACTGGTTATGGAAACCTTAAATGCAGCCGTGTTCAGAGGTCCATTCCCTCCAATGTGTTGACCACCCCACCTCAATCATGTGCAAACAGACACACCTTGACTCTAGCCATTCCTAGACCCACGCAATTGTATAAAACAAACAACCACTTTTCAAACTCGTAACTACAGCCTTAAGAAACCATCCTATCCAATTTACTAACTTATTAAAATACCCAAGACTAACCTTAGACTGTACACTAATGTGAAAGCTGCACATACAGACTATACAAGGAAAGTGTACAACATAAGAATACTTCTGTAGCTACTTACTGATCAAACACGAGAATTGCATCCTTCTACTGTACTCCACAACTACAAACCTGGGAATTGACTTGTCTCATTTTCCAGAGCCTGGAGTGTCGCTGGTATGTTCTATGACGCCCCCTGTGGACATCAAATGAATGACTACTGTCGATTGCCTAGCGCCGTGAGACGAGGCTCCAACCCACTGCAACTACATTTTCGTGATATTGACAGAGAACAGGCGAGTAGCGAATTACTATAGAATGCATCAGACGTAAATTAAGGGTTAAGACGGAGGTGAACGTTGTTGGATACGAATGCATTTTAACGAAAATGAGATCGTCGTTAGCATCAGCTAACATGTCTGCACACACACATACATAACCTAGGGTTTTGTGAATGTAGTCTCTGCACGTGCCCTAACTGATATACGGATCACTGTCTGTTGCTTTTTCAGCAAAACCGTACTGAACATCCAAGTTTTCGCAGGAAGCGGCGAGTTCTGCTCTCGAGGAATAGGAGGAATGTTTAAAGTTTCAACTCCTCTTGACGTCGAGACCATTCGAGTAGGGACATGTACTCTCACTAAAGAAGAATGAGGGCAGAAATCAACAGTACCCGTATTCAAGGGAAGGCCGCACTGGTTTCTGCAGTGGTTTGGCGAAACCACAAAAAACCTAAATCTGGGAAGATGGACCGTGATTTGATCGTTACCTCTGTACCACAGCTTTTCCTGTACATTTTTGGTTTCTGCTGGCGTTCCGTGTATGGCCACAGCGTGGGGATGTCAGGCACTCCAGCTGTACACATCACGTGGAACACGCACACAAATGCGCACAAAGTGAGTATCTGTCGAATAATGTTCAGAGAAATTTGTTGCCAAAGCATTCGTCTGCCGCATTCTATAGACAAGTTGCGTAATCAGTCACTCAGGAATTCCTGTTCCAATGGAGCGTAGTGCCCGGCGGGATATGAGTTGGAAGTGTGACGTCATAAGGTATAGATTCTTCTACGATATTTCTGCAGCCGTGGTCCAGGGGTAGTCCCGCATCGAGCGCCGGATGGGAGGGTCGCCAGTTTGCTGCCTCACCACAGTACGCGCATGCCTGGACAGCTTTCCCTCAGTGTTTTCGTGGCCTCGTGTGTAACACATCGTCTTGGCCAGAAGAGTTTACTTTGGTCTCTTAGAGTGATGTGACGGGTATACGATGTGAACGCCATTCCACTCAATACCCTTCGCAGACTTAGGATCCATTCAGTGGAGATGGTAGTAAAATACAACACTCCTTCCCATCTACAGTTTTGTGCGTACCGCATTCATACATCATATTATGAGGAACTAGCGACGTGCTTTCTCATCAGCTAAAGTGGCCACCTATTAACTAATTGCTAGTGGAGGATATTTGTGTTGGTCTCGTTTCTACTGCTCACGAGACTGTTGCCACGTCTTGGCCAGGTGCAATGGAACAACAGAGGGAAGCGCATCTACCTGCTCCTGACTTTTCAGTTTGATCTCAGTTGCAGGGTCGTGAAGCTGTTGTTAGCAGACTCGCTGCGTCCGGCTGTTAGAGGCGGCATGGCTCAGTACTTCTGGAGGGGACTTCCAATGACTTGCTGAGGCCATGCCACATAAAGTCGCTGTACTACACTGGCAAAAGCAGGCCCCACACGGTGTAATGAGGTATCCCACCTCATTGTGTATCTCGCGTTGGTAGAATGAGGATAAGATGAGAGAGGTTAGTCTGCGTATGGTGGCTTACGGACAGTCATTTTTACGTGAATGGGGTATGGAAGGAAATAAATAGTACAGACACGATTTTCCCTACGCCATGCACTGCCTTACTCAGTAATTATTAAGTGTAGATGTAGGGAATGTCGCCCAGCGGAAAGTAAATCAGCTAAACAGTTGGTTTCCACTTACCATTAGTAACAGTCATGGGGCACCTCCTAACATCGTGCCGGACCTCCTCTTGCCTGGCGTAGTCCGTCAAGTCGACGTGGCGGGACTCAACAGGACGTAGGAAGCCCCTGCAGAACTACTGAGCCATGGGGTCTCTGTAGCCGCCCATAACTGTGAAAGTGTTCCCAGCACAGGATTTTGTGCACGAAGTGATTTCGTCCCATAAATGTTGGGCGGGACGCCTGTCGGGCTGTGCGGGTGGCCAAATCCTCCGCTCTAACTGTACAGATTGTTCTTCAAATCGGTAGCGAACACTTGTGTCCTGGTGACATGACGCATTGTTGTTTGGGAAGATAAAGTCCAGTGAATGGCTGCAAATGTTCACCAAATACCCGAGCATTACCATCTCTAGCTACGATTGATTCAGCTGCGCCAGAGAACTCAGCCTGTTCCATGGAAGACACAGCCCACACCAAGACGCAGCCACCACTTCTATTGGTGGATGGCCGAAATGCCACTCAGCTGCTCTGTTTCCATGTTCTTCTGCATACGCTATATACTTTCAGTTTATAGCCCACATCATATGAATAACTTTTATTTTTTCCATTAAGAAACTATCTGAACACCTGGCTGAAAATGATTCACAAGTTCGTGGCACCCTCCATCGGTAATGCTGGAATTAAATATGGTATTAGCCCTTCCTTAGCCTTGATGACACCTCTCGCAGGCATACGTTGAATCATGTTCTGGAAAGTTTCTTGCGGAGTGGCAGCCCATTCTTCACGGAGTGCTGCACTGAGGAGAGGTATCGATGTCGGTCGGTGAGGCCTGGCACGAAGTCGGCGTTCCAAAACATCCCAGAGGTGTTCTGTAGGATTCAGGTCAGGACTCTGTGCAGGCCTGTCCGTTACAGAGATGATTTTTTAGTCCAACCACTCCGCCAAAGGCTGTGCATTATGAACAGGTGCTCGATCGTGTTGAAAGATGCGATCACCATCCCCGAATTGCTCTTCAACATTGGGAAGCAATAAGGTGCTTGAAACATCAATGTAGGCCTGTGCTATGATAGTACCAGGCAAAAGAAGAAGACGTGCAAGCCCCATTCATGAAAAACACGACCGCACCACAACACTACTGCCTCCGAATTTTACTGTTGGCACTACACACGCCGGCCTATGACGTTCACCGGGCATACGCCATACCCACACCCTGCCATCGGATCGCCACATTATGTGCCGTGATACATCACTCCACACAGCATGTTTCCACTGTTCAATCATCCAGTGTTTACTTGACAGGATTCGTGACAGAACAGTCTTCTTTTGAGTGTAGTAAGTCAGCTGGGGGACGTAGTCGAGAGTTGTTTCCCTGTTTCTAAAATTTCAGATGCTACTCAACTGAGTTGAACTGAATGTTTCCAGATCGTAAACAATGTGATAGGAGAGAGCCATAACAACGTAGAACGAAGTTCGAAGAAAACTGAGACACACTGAATTCAGTGTTCTCGCTGACGAGTCAACAGATGTAGAATATGTTAAAACCTCGTGTGTTCTGGTTTGATATTTTGATAAGGACACAAATAAAACTGACAGTAATTTTGGAACCTTTGTGAAATTTTGAAACATGGTAAAAATGATAAGGTGCAACAAGTAAAAATCATTATAATAATATAATGCTTCCATTTTCTGAGTACAATGTTTCTCAAAACAATCTTATAAAATTTACTTGTGCTGATTGCAATTGTATGATGCGATCAAGAAACACTGTTACTACTTGCTTAACTGAACAATGTCCTGGACTAATTATACTCAAGTGCATATTTCATATTTTCACATATGTGTCAGTGAAGCTGGTAAATGACTTTCCAAACCTAGCTAGGAATATTCATAACCATTTTAAAGCTAGTGTTACGTGTCAGGATGTGCTACACACAGGTCTCCGTACAGTATAGACGCACTTGCCTTTTAAGGACATGTTTATCCTTTAGTGGCAAGCCACTGACGCAGGAACGCATATTTGCGTAACGAGATCACTGCGGATGTGCGCCAGGAATACTCCAGCTTCTTACGTGCGTGTGTGTGGGAAGAGCAGGCTAGAGTGCTGGCGTCATATCCCGGCTGTGACCGCAGGCGGCTAGCGGTTTGCGGTCAGCTGAAATCCTGTTTGTGCCCCAAACTGAGTCCCGGTAGCGACAGCGCGGCTGTGGGCGTTATAATGCAGGGCGTGGGAGGGCAGCGACACGGACCGGGTCCGTACAGTTTGGGGCCCACCGTACGGGCCAACCCAAAATCACTACAGCGGTGACACGTGACTGCAGCTAACACTTACCAGTACATTGATAAGCATTACAGACAATGTAAAATTAACTTCAGAATTTCCATCGTTACGCAAGACCTGCGAATCCTAAGCCGCTGCACACTTTAGAATCAGCACCTCCCAAAACGTTGAATCCGTCGTCCTTGCCATGACGGCACTGCGTTCCCTGCCCGCTAGAGTTCTGGCCCTGACGCCAACTCATTTCTTTTCCAGGGGTTATGTGAAATACCTATGTCTAAAACCATTACACAACACAAATCGCTCATTTTGATGCGACAATTCATCCACAGACGCATCTAAATGTATGATACGAAAGGTTCTCGCTTACATACTGTCTGTGTCGACAAGGGCTTCATACAAAATATCTATAAAGAATCTAAAATAAATTTGCTCCGTACGGAATATCTACAGCCACTGGTAATCGCTTCATTCTGTTTTATCTGTATACCTAGAGATAGAAATACATAATTTATAAATTTTACATAAGAATATGAAGAAAGACTCAGAAGACTAAAAGGATTCAGTAGACGTATAGACAATCTTACCCGACGATTATCAGTGCAAGGGACAATATAGAGAGCCTGTGATACCCTCATGTCATTTACGAACCAAGGAAAATATTGGACAGCGTAGGCTACAATAGTCTAGTCCCACCTCCACCTCCACTGTTTAGCAGCAAGGCTATGCAAGATTGGGGTGGCCTGAATGCCTCAGTGATGCAGACAGCCGTACTACAGGTGCAACAACGTGGAAGGGGCGTCTATACAGCAGCCAGACCAACATGTGGTTCCCGAACAGGAGGGCAGCCTGTCCTTTAGTTAGAGGGGGTCAGTCCAGATGAGTTTCAGAAGGTCTGGCCTGCAACATTAGCCCACCGGCCCTCCATACGTTGGTGTTATGGGTGAATGATGGCAAGCAGAAAATACAAGTGTCATGCTCCCATCGTAGCAGAATCTGAAATGCGATACAGAATAATTCTGAAGATAAGGTGGTGAAATAGAATATATAATGAAGAGGTACAGGATCGAACTGATAGGAAACAATAGAGCCACTGTCTGACTAATAGAAGGAATCGATTGACAGGATACATCCTCAGATATCAAGGAATCGTTAAGTAGGTAACCGAAGGATGTGTGAGGTAGTGCAAAAAAATCGGAAAAGCAAGCAATGAATGGTTGGAGGTATCAGAAATTCCTTACGTCACTAGGTACACCTGAAAGCATTACATACAGATATTAGCATCCATACGTTACACGCTGGTGCGCAAGTCAATTTGCGACACATTGTTCATAATTTCCAATTCTGCTAATGTCAAAGAACTATACAGACTTTCCCTCAGACCACAACTCAAACATGTCCTACGGACGTAAACAAACTAAAGAGTGTGACTAAAATATTGGTCAACATTTTTGCTTCGCACGAGAGCTTTTCGTGGGCCAGTACTATACTGCTCCACCTGTGTTCTTCAGAAGTACACTGTAATGTCCTTTCGGACATGCATGCAAATACGGACGCATGCACGTCCGAGGAAACATTCCATCGTATTTATGAACAACACAGGAACTGCAGTATTGCATTTATCCGCCAATACCGGACAATCGATTGTCAATTAACATGTCTCACCTGTTGGGGAATATATTTAGTCTCAGTACGAGTGCAAGGGGTTGCAGACATATGGTTGACGACATATGGAAATCATGGTCTGGTCTTGAAGAAAAGCACGTGAATTTACGCTAGTGGACAAGATTTTATGCGCCATATCTTTCATAACTATTTGAATGTCAATTAAATAGTTGGTAGGACACTGGCATTTATTCCTGTGTTTGTTTGTGACTGAAGCTTCACATTTTTTTCATTTCTTTCCCTGTGCGACTAGCTCGCACTTCCTGTTCCACTCACACACACACACACATAGTCAGAAGGTTAAGAGCTGCAAAGATGACAAATTCAGAAATGTAATGGGGATGATACAGAAATGCACGACGTTTCAGTGTATAGATATGCTGATTTTGAACGCCAGGAAGAACCTGAACCTGAATGTGGATGTTCAAGGAGTGTACGCCGACCTACATATGAAGAAACGATCACCATAATACAATAAGGGAAATCAGAGATCGCACGGAAATATATAAGCGTTGTATTTTCCATGCACTATACTTGATTGAAATAACAGAGAATTGTGAAGGTGGTTCTATGAACCCTCTGACAGGCACTTACATGGCACTTGCAGAGTATCCATGTAAATGTAGATGTAGATGTAGACTGCTGCTGAAGCACCTGGAGACCTGGTCAAGTCGGCATGATAGCGGGTATGGGGCAAAATCAGAAGGAGTGCTAGGACTGAGCATAGGGAGAAGTAACAGAGGTAGTTGTGGCATTCAAACCGCAGTGTTTGACAGAAGGACGAAGTTGTTTTCGTGAAATTCTCAAAAAAATGGTTCAAGTGGCTCTCAGCACTATGGGACAACATCTGAGGTCATCAGTCTCCTAGACTGAGAAGTATTTAAACCTAACCAAGTTAAGGACATCACACACATCCATGCCCGAGACAGGATTAGAACCTGCGACCGTAGCAGCACCGCGGTTCGGGACTGAAGCCGCTAGAATAGCTCGGCCACAGCGGCTGGCGTGAAATTCAATTAGGTGAATTTACAGAAAAGGAATTCGAGGCAAAATGTGCTACATTTACGTTGAAACTATTGCAAGTCTGAAGTAGAAGCCTCGAGAACGAAGTCAGAGAGATTAATGTGCGTACAATGGTATCTATTCTGTCACACACACTCGCTAAATATGGCAAAGAAACAGTGGATACATTCGTTAAGGATGTTACAAAGTACCATTGACCATGCTGAATACTATTCATTGATGAATCGTCAGTGGTTGTTTGCTTATTGGTTCCTCTAAAACATGATACTCAAAAATAAGGCTTGCATGTCATTGCCAGGGGAGCTGATGGACATCAGAACAACTTGTGCCACATATCGCAGAAAGCGACGGAAAGGCCGGTGTTCTTGTGGAACATCGTCTCCTACTCACCCAGCAGAGGCAGGCAACGCTCTGGACACCTGCAGAGTGCAGTAATTCCTCAAACACAGGAGGATCGTTTCATGTTAAAGTTCCCCAAGCCACGAAACTGAGAGTGTATCTGATTCGTCACTTCCGAGGGAACTGATTACGTTTTGGAGAGTGACGCTGCGCTAAAGGGGTATAAATGTCTTGTCTTGGTGAAAGATCACCCCCAAAAGAAGCACAGTAGTACAGCTTGTAGGAATCCAGCACAGTTTAGTGTTCCCTCACAGAACAACATGGGTTATTTTAAGTTACAGTTGGCCACAAAGGATATTTATAAAGTGATCCTTTAACCAGTAATACAAGATATGAGAAACATCTGCGCTTGAGCAACTGTGTGATTCAGGAAGTTAGTCAATAAGAGCTGCCCTGCTGAAACATCACATCCCAGCATAGTTGTGCAAAAGGCAGCAGATCAGGCTTGTTGTATCCAGAAAATTCTGTGTTTTCCGACCAAACACCACTGGTTATCTTGGCTTATTATTCTGTCCAGCATGAAACGCCAATAAATCAGCCTGTCTGCGACAGGTGAGGTGAGGAACACCCTGCAGTGGTGATCCCTGTAACACAATAACTGAGTAGATGGGTGTCGTTCTGAGCAAAGGTTAAATCAGCTGGTTTTGTAGGAACAGGTCTGGTGTATACTGCTGTCATCAGGGTGCCGTGAACAGGCCTCAGGGGCCACTTTCGGCCACAACTGAACACGACATGCAACCTGGATTAGCTCTTAGATGACACAACCAGGTTGGTTGAGCTACTTCAGCACGACTGGAGCTATGAGTGAGGCGCATTGTCGTGCTGGTAGATACCAGTGTTGCAGGGTCAGTGCAGGCTAACGCTTCTTATGTTCTCCACAGTTCAGCGTCTCCTTAACAAACACCGGGCTTCGTTTCACCCTACGTTTCCGCACAGCATGATATATTAATCTGGTCTTGCATGTCTTCATGGTGGGACATAATGTGTATCACTTCAACTGTATCACTGTAACACAGCATGGAAGGTGAGGTAATGCTGATATTGTACGAACGGCAGCAGAGCAGGCTGCATGCTCCTACTAACTTCAGTTTTACCTCCACAACCACGATATGTGGTCTGCTGTAAACTCGTAATATTCACTCTCGCCTTTAAAGTTATCTTTCACATCAGACTCTATAACGTTTCCACGTAAAACATGCTTTATAACTATGCAACTACAATTTTATTTATGTATATACAGGCACTGATTACGTGTGTGAGCTCTGAGTAATAATAGAATAGAGACAATTATGATGCATTTTGTATTTGTAAAGGATTAAGTAGTGGATTCGTGAAATAATGTCTGTGTCGCCGAGTTCTGAAATCGCCACAGAAAAGAAGTAATGAAGAAAAACTCAAAGGTTTCATGACAATCAGCCATTTTATAAGTAGTAGTGTAAGAATAATATTGTCGTTGTCGTCTTCTTGGAGTCACATAGAGAGGAGGAACCTGTGACGCTATGTTTAACACGTAGGTAGCTTTCATTTGGCAACATTGTAAGCAGGACGCTATTGGGCGCTGAGTATAAAGAATGGTGTGTGAACTTGTTATTCGAGTTTTAAATGTAGTTGTTTAATGAGAATTCGTATGGTACTATTAGAAAGCTTGCCTGGTATTTTACACGTCTATTTGCGACACTTTCAGCTTTTTAAGTCGTGTCCGCGGTGCAGAGCTGAGACACGGCGGAGCGAGCCGCCGCCGCGGAAGTTTCAGATCTGACAATAAGGGCAACCATACGGCAATAAGCGGTCAGGCGAAAAGTGCATTTAAAATTGTTTCTCACAGCAGTTCGAGATCGGAGTACAAAGCAGCAGATTTTACGTTGTACTTCACAGGCGGACGCGGGCTGCTAATATTGTAAACTTTAACAGTATCAAAGTTAAAATAGTTTCATGTTTCAAAAGGAAACCTTGCTATGCAAAAATTATGGGCTCGTAAAAGTTATAGAGAAATCATTTTCCGGTTAATAATGATAGTCTTACGCTCTAGTGTTAGCCATGGCACTGATTAATAATTAATGTTGACGAAAAATCCACTGCAAGGTTTGAGGTTCTTTAAGCATTCCGTACGGTAACTTCATTATTTTTGATAACAGAAATAATTTCAGAACATTTTTACGATAACTGTAGCAGTGGTGGATATGTTGTGCCGTCTACTGAGTTACAGTAACAAAACTGTTCATTTAATAAGAAGCCAGTTCCAGTATAATAACAATTAATCTCATTTGTTCGCAACATACAATTAACCAAAAAAAAACTTGTGTACAGAAAAAATAACTGGATCGCGAAAACACACGCAACGAATTTTGGCAATAATATCCCACGTACTAGCAAAAGTATGGCAACTAACAAATCTGGACCTGCGGTGGGGGGAGACACAGTAATACGGTGTGACCTTCAGAACTGGAACATGGGGGAGGAAATCGACATAAAACTGCAGTCTCCATATGCCCATCTCTCAGTCACTCGACATGAATTTCCAACTGTTGCATCTCACTTCATCCTCAGGCCGCGAGTTAACGTCATTCCATTCCAGTCTGAGCATCATACGTGAAATGCAAGCAAACCCTGTAATACACAGGCAGGGGCAAATTAAAATAGCAAGGACGAATGGATACGATTGGACGTGGATGTGTGCACATAACCGTAACAACACGCTGTGACGTATATGCCGGCCACGTGATCCAGACCAGATAAGAGCGCAGTGCGAGTGGAGCAGTGCAAAGGAGGCGACGGTGCTCACAGAGGAGCAGCGGGTGTCCGTTGTGGAAAGTAACGTCACAAAAAGGCATTGGAATGGTGTGGTTACTTGTTTGCCGGCAAGAAACACCACGCAACGCTTAGTCCAAAAATGGCCTCAGACAGTATCTGTTTTGAACAAGTCAAAGAACATTCCAAAACGTGCCTGGACTCGAGAAAATGTGAATGGAGCTCACCAGAAAATGCTTTAATGTCCTATCAAATCAGTCCGACGCCTGTTGCAAAAAACTCGAATGACACGTCGATCATGCTGACGAATATAGCTGAGCCTGCACTTGCATCCCTACTGAGTGTCTGTTGTTCGGGCATTAAAACCAGCAGAGGTCCCTTAGTGCCTCCAGTTTTGTGATTAGCTACTTCGTGTCTACTTGAGTGGTTATGTCAACTCACAGAATCACAGGTTTTGTGCAGCGGAGAATCCATATAATTTCCACAAAACACAGCTGCATTATCGCAACGATGGGGTTAGGTGTGCAGTGTCTGCACACCACGTTATTGGCCCCATCTGCTTTCATCAGAGTCTGACTTCGGGGCGTTACATTGCCAACATTTTGAAATCATTTCTGGCAGCACTAACGGAGGAGGTAAACGCCTACAGTTAGTTTCAACAGGATGGAGCAGCTGCCCATACAGCCAGCCAAATCTAGGAGTCACATGTGACAGAGGTGTTAGCGGAGGTCAGTCTGGTCACGACCGCAGCTGGCCAGCCATTTCACCTGATCTGTCACTGTGCAATCATTTTGTGTGGGGAGCTCTCAAGTCTAGGGTGTGTCGCACCAACCCTCATAGTCTTCAAGGACTGCAGCAGAGCATTTGGGATGAGACTGCATCAATCCCAGCGGTCCAGCTTCGATCCACATTTAGCAGCTGGCTGACCAGGACCCACAAGTGCCAAGAGGTGGACGGTGGTCACTCGCGGCATCTGCTACAGACAGGTCAGTACTGTGTTTCCTTCACCCTGCTGTGTTCCTTCGTACCCTGGAACTCTGTCCTCTGGGCCACTTTTATTTGCCCCACCATATAAACTGGCGAGCTATCTTGAAGGCTAAATGCATTATCAAGTCTCATCATAACCACATTTATCCTCAGATCATTAGTTTGTAGCTCGACAGCATGACACTGTTGTTGTTGTGGTCTTCAGTCCTGAGACTGGTTTGATGCAGCTCTCCATGCTACTCTATCCTGTGCAAGCTTTTTCATCTCCCAGTACCTACTGCAACCTACATCCTTCTGAATCTGCTTAGTGTATTCATCTCTTGGTCTCCCTCTACGATTTTTACCCTTGATGCCTCAGAACATGTCCTACCAACCGATCCCTTCTTCTGGTCAAGTTGTGCCACAAACTTCTCTTCTCCCCAATCCTATTCAATACTTCCTCATTAGTTATGTGATCTACCCATCTAATCTTCAGCATTCTTCTGTAGCACCACATTTCGAAAGCTTCTATTCTCTTCTTGTCCAAACTATTTATCGTCCATGTTTCACTTCCATACATGGCTACACTCCATACGAATACTTCCAGAAATGACTTCCTGACACTTAAATCAATACTGGATGTTAACAAATTTCTCTTCTTCAGAAACGCTTTCCTTGCCATTGCCAGCCTACATTTTATATCCTCTCTAATTCGACCATCATCAGTTATTTTGCTCCCCAAATAGCAAAACTCCTTTACTACTTTAAGTGCCTCATTTCCTAATCTAATTCCCTCAGCATCACCCGACTTAATTAGACTACATTCCATTATCCTTGTTTTGCTTTTGTTGATGTTCATCTTATATCCTCCTTTCAAGACACTGTCCATTCCATTCAACTGCTCTTCCAAGTCCTTTGATGTCTCTGACAGAATTACAATGTCATCGGCGAACCTCAAAGTTTTTATTTCTTCTCCATGAATTTTAATACCTACTCCGAATTTTTCTTTTGTTTCCTTTACTGCTTGCTCAATATACAGATTGAACAACATCGGGGAGAGGCTACAACCCTGTCTTACTCCCTTCCCAACCACTGCTTCCCTTTCATGTCCCTCGACTCTTATAACTGCCATCTGGTTTCTGTACAAATTGTAAATAGCCTTTCGCTCCCTGTATTTTACCCCTGCCACCTTTAGAATTTGAAAGAGAGTATTCCAGTCAACATTGTCAAAAGCTTTCTCTAAGTCTACAAATGCTAGAAACGTAGGTTTGCCTTTCCTTAATCTTTCTTCTAAGATAAGTCGTAAGGTCAGTATTGCCTCACGTGTTCCAGTGTTTCTACGGAATCCAAACTGATCTTCCCCGAGGTTGGCTTCTACTAGTTTTTCCATTCGTCTGTAAAGAATTCGTGTTAGTATTTTGCAGCTGTGACTTATTAAGCTGATAGTTCGGTAATTTTCACATCTGTCAACACCTGCTTTCTTTGGGATTGGAATTATTATATTCTTCTTGAAGTCTGAGGGTATTTCGCCTGTTTCATACATCTTGCTCACCAGATGGTAGAGTTTTGTCAGGACTGGCTCTCCCACGGCCGTCAGTAGTTCCAATGGAATATTGTCTACTCCGGGGGCCTTGTTTCGACTCAGGTCTTTCAGTGCTCTGTCAAACTCTTCACGCAGTATCTTATCTCCCATTTCATATTCATCTACATCCTCTTCCATTTCCATAATATTGTCCTCAAGTACATCGCCCTTGTATAGGCCCTCTATATACTCCTTCCACCTTTCTGCCTTCTCTTCTTTGCCCAGAACTGGGTTTCCATCTGAGCTCTTGATATTTATACAAGTCGTTCTCTTATCTCCAAAGGTCTCTTTAATTTTCCTGTAGGCGGTATCTATCTTACCCCTAGTGAGATAGGCCTCTACATCCTTACATTTGTCCTCTAGCCATCCCTGCTTAGCCATTTTGCACTTCCTGTCGATCTCATTTTTGAGACGTTTGTATTCCTTTTTGCCTGTTTCATTTACTGCATTTTTATATTTTCTCCTTTCATCAATTAAATTCAATATTTCTTCTGTTACCCAAGGATTTCTACTAGCCCTCGTCTTTTTACCTACTTGATCCTCTGCTGCCTTCACTACTTCATCCCTCAAAGCTACCCATTCTTCTTCTACTGTATTTATTTCCCCCATTCCTGTCAATTGCTCCCTTATGCTCTCCCTGAATCTCTGTACAACCTCTGGTTCTTTTAGTTTATCCAGGTCCCATCTCCTTAAATTCCCCCCTTTTTGCAGTTTCTTCAGTTTTAATCTACAGGTCATAACCAATAGATTGTGGTCAGAGTCCACATCTGCCCCTGGAAATGTCTTACAATTTAAAACCTGGTTCCTAAATCTCTGTCTTACCATTATATAATCTATCTGATACCTTTTAGTATCTCCAGGGTTCTTCCATGTATACAACCTTCTTTCATGATTCTTAAACCAAGTGTTAGTTATGATTATGTTGTGCTCTGTGCAAAATTCTACCAGGCGGCTTTCTCTTTCATTTCTGTCCCCCAATCCATATTCACCTACTATGTTTCCTTCTCTCCCTTTTCCTACACTCGAATTCCAGTCACCCATGACTATTAAATTTTCGTCTCCCTTCACAATCTGAATAATTTCTTTTATTTCATCATACATTTCTTCAATTTCTTCGTCATCTGCAGAGCTAGTTGGCATATAAACTTGTACTACTGCAGTAGGTGTGGGCTTCGTATCTATCTTGGCCACAATAATGCGTTCACTATGCTGTTTGTAGTAGCTTACCCGCATTCCTATTTTCCTATTCATTATTAAACCTACTCCTGCATTCCCCCTATTTGATTTTGTGTTTATAACCCTGTAGTCACCTGACCACAAGTCTTGTTCCTCCCGCCACCGAACTTCACTAATTCCCACTATATCTAACTTCAACCTATCCATTTCCCTTTTTAAATTTTCTAACCTACCTGCCCGATTAAGGGATCTGACATTCCACGCTCCGATCCGTAGAACGCCAGTTTTCTTTCTCCTGATAACGACATCCTCTTGAGTAGTCCCCGCCCGGAGATCCGAATGGGGGACTGTTTTACCTCCGGAATATTTTACCCAAGAGGACGCCATCATCATGTAATCATACAGTAAAGCTGCATGCCCTCGGGAAAAATTACGGCTGTAGTTTCCCCTTGATTTCAGCCGTCCGCAGTACCAGCACAGCAAGGCCGTTTTGGTTATTGTTACAAGGCCAGATCAGTCAATCATCCAGACTGTTGCCCTTGCAACTACTGAAAAGGCTGCTGCCCCTCTTCAGGAACAACACGTTTGTCTGGCCTCTCAACAGATACCCCTCCGTTGTGGTTGCACCTACGGTACGGCTATCTGTATCGCTGAGGCACGCAAGCCTCCCCACCAACGGCAAGGTCCATGGTTCATAGGGGGAAGACATAGCAAGCAATTAAGGAGATGCAAAATTGCTCTGGGCCACAAACTCCGCTACAGCATGGAACTAAGTTTCTGATGATGACGTTCTTATGTCATATGTTCTCGACATTCCTTCCGTGTTAAATCTGAAAAAAAGTTCAATTTCACATGAAATAACTCCATCGTCGTTATCAAAAACAACAGATGACCACTGTGCTACCAGACAAGGGGTCGGTGGCGGCCCCACCCTGTACATTCCGGAGCTATCTCGAATGTTGTTTTCTCAAGTTGTGATGTAAATAATTTGGCGAATTACTTTATAGTCTCCTAGGGGTAACATAATGACCGTCATTCCCGTAAAAGCTAATGCCCTACATTCTGATGTCTACAGCCACTTACACAGCAGAAAATGTAAGACATGAATGGGGTGTCGCATTTTTTATTGAACAAAACATCCATGTCCGTCTTCCGAGATTTACCTGCTCCTTTCTCTTCATTTGTATTAAATATATTTTAGTTTTCTAACATTGTGTACTTTTTTCGAGTATTTTTCTGTGGTTTGTTAAACAGTTCCATCATACACAGTGCCGAAAACTCGTCACGGCGTAACCAGCGTCTGACAGGCATAAGCAGACGTAAAAAGCACCTGCCGTAGAAAACTGCCGTGTCGCTGCACGCCTCACGCGGTTATATAAGTCTGTGACGTCACGACATCAGCACTTGTGACACGGTTATTACGAGCTAGACTGACCCAGCACATCCAGTCTGGAGAGGTCGGCCCTACATTCTTTTCACTACATTAATGCTTTGTAAGTGTCCAGAACTATGGAGGGCAAATTCTACATTTGTTTTTTGCCTCCTCAGCGGTATTGTGTTGCGTGGTTCTCGTATTTGTCTGTGTTCTCTGTAGAAGCGGTGGAGACAACTCAGTGCAGTCGCAGACTGGCGCTGAGGCGGCCTGCGGCAGGGCACACACTTTCCACGCGTTGCCGCTGATTCTGCATAAAGCCTCGATGCAGCTGACGTCAGTACCCCATTCCCACCCGCTTCCTTTCTTCCCCCTCCACCTCAATTTACATATAAAAATACATATTCCTCACACACTGTCAGTCGAACAACGACGAATACAATACTGAAATTTTTTGTTTTAGTCTTCAGTAGCAGTTTATTTATTTTGCTACTGGTTCAGTTTACTTCCCAAGTAGATGTAACGTGTCAAATACAAAAATCTGACACAGTTACTTCGGAAGTGAGGGTCACGAATGCGTGCCAGAGGATGGCCTGAGGATGGTAGTGTTTGCCGCAACTGGTAGCTGGGAGGCAAAATAAACAAACTGCGGCTATAGACTAAAACCAACATTTTCAAAACAAAAATAAGCGCTCATTTTCACCTTCTTGTATCAGTCCACCTCAACATTACTTCACCTCGGTGTGAGGGCGGTTTGGTCGACCTGTTATAAGTAGTCACGTAATAGGTTTGATAGTTTATGCTTAACGGACCTCAAAGCATCGACGTACAGTGAGTGTTCCTTAGTCACCTATGTATTTCTTTACTGTAACAGACTTGTCCGAGTCGGCGACACCAGCCTCTCGCGCACTTTGGTCCACTCTCCTATGTACTGTGCACTCGGCTGAGGTTCGGGCACCTTTTTTTTTTTCCTTTATTGTGATTTCATTCCACTGCCCCATATGGGCAGGGGAGGGCTGTCAGTGGCACAATCCGCCGTTCTTCAGCCGAGCGACATGACAACTAAAATAAGAAGAAAATGTTACATACATAAGGCGATAAAAAAGGGGAACATAAAACAGAGTAAAGGGAGAAAATGGAGGTAAAATTAGACTGACATGGAGATGTTCATGGGGGACAGTTAAAAAACACAGTTGGCGATGCTTAAAACACAGGGAAGACACTGAATGAACATGCACACTACTAAAAAAACTCCAGAACAACACACTTAAAACCCACTTGTAACACACACGACGAAGAATAAAACTGCCAGGTGGGACCTGCCGAGGGAAAGGTCAGAGAGGATGGAAACGGCGGGAGAGCAAGGGGCAGCAGGGGAAGTGGCGGGATGAAGAGAATAGGGGTGTCAGCAGGTACAGGAAGAGACCAGGAGATACGTGTGGCAGGAGATGGAGAGGGAAGACAGGGCAAGACGGAGTGCAGAGACACTGAAAGAGGGCACAAGAGAGGGAGGGAAGTAGGAGGGGGAAGCCGCTCAGGAGGAGGGAGGGGGAGGAGAGGGAGCTCTGAGGAGGAGGTAGGAAGATGGGGTTAGATTTGGTAGGAAGGGTAGAAGTCAGGGCGAAGCTCATCATCTGAGAGGGGTAGACGGTGGAAGTTGAGTTGAGATGGAGGGTGTGGAGATGGAGAGAGGGTGGGACACAATGGTAAAGGCGTGGCAACTGGTTGGGGGTGGAGAGGAAGGGAGACACCTGGGGTTGAGGGGGATCAAGGCGGCGGACAATACATAGTGTGTAGATGTGTTCAAGGAAAAGGAGAAGGTGGGGGAAGGGGATGAGGTCGTAGAGGATGCTCGTGGAGGACGGAAGGCAGATGTGGACGGTGAGGCGGAGCACAAGGCGTTCGAGGATTTGGAGGGCTTTATAGAACCGGGGAGGGGCGGAAATCCAAGCTACACTGGCACAACAGAGGATGGGGCGGATCAAGGATTTGTAGGTGTGAAGGGTGGTGAAAGGATGCAGACCCCACGTCCAGCCGGACAGGAGTTTCAGGATGCGGAGGTGGTTGTGAGGTTTGTTTTGGATGGTAAGGAGATGGGGAGTCCAGGTGAGGTGGCGGTCGAGTGTGAGGCCAAGGTATTTGAGGGTAGGAGTGAGGTGGATAGGACGGCCATAAATGGTGAGGTAGAAATCATGGAGGTGGAAGGAGCAGGTGGTGCGGCCTATGATCATCGCTGGATCATGGAGGGATTGATACGGAGGATCCACTGGTTGCACCAAGTGGTGAATTCGTCAACGTGGGTTTGGAGGGTACGTTGGGACTATTGAAGGGTAGGATAAAGGGCTAGGAAGGCGGCGTTTCTGGAGGGGACTTCTAATGACTTGTTGAGGCCATGCCACATTAAGTCGCTGTACTACACTGGGCAAAAGGTGGTCCCACACGGTATAACGAGGTATTCCACCTCATTGTGTATCTCGCATAGATAGAATGAGGATAAGATGAGAGAGGTTAGTCCGTGTATGGTGGCTTACGGACAGTCATTTTTACGTGAATGGGGTATGGAAGGAAATAAATAGTACAGACACGATTTTGCCTACACCATGCACTGCCTTACTCATTAATTATTACGTGTAGATGTAGGGAATGTCGCCAGCGGAAAGTAAATCAGCTAAACAGTTGGTTTCCACTTACCATTAGTAACAGTAATACACTAACGTGACAAAAGTCATGGGGCACCTCCTAATATCGTGCCGGACCTCCTCTTGCCTGGCGTAGTCCGACAAGTCGACGTGGCGGGACTCAACAGGACGTAGGAAGCCCCTGCACTGCTACTGAGCCATGGTGTCTCTGTAACCGCCCGTAACGGTGAAAGTGTTCCCAGCACAGGATTTTGTGCACGAAGTGATTTCGTCCCATAAATGTTGGGCGGGACGCCTGTGGGGCTGTGCGGGTGGCCAAATCATCCGCTCTAACGGTCCAGATTGTTGTTCAAATCCGTAGCGAGCAATTGTGTTCTGGTGACATGGCGCATTGCAAATGTTCACCAAATACCCGAGCATAACCATCTCTAGCCAACGATTGATTCAGCTGGGCCAGAGGACCCAGTCTGTTCCATGGAAGACAGCCCACACCAAGATGGAGCCACTATTTCTATTGGTGGACGGCCGAAATGCCACTCAGCTGCACTGTTTCCATGTTCCTCTGCATACGCTGTTACTTTCAGTTTATAGCCCACATCATATGAATACCTTTTATTTGTTCCATTAAGAAACTATGTGAACACCTGGCTGAAAATGCTTCACAAGTTCGAGGCACCCTCCATCGGTAATGCTGGAATTCAATATGGTGTTGGCCCCTCCTTAGCCTTGATGACACCTCTCGCAGGCATACGATCAATCAGGTTCTGGAAAGTTTCTTGGGGAATGGCAGCCCATTCTTCACGGAGGAGATGTATCGATGTTGGTCGATGAGGCCAGGCACGAAGTCGGCGTTCCAAAACATCCCAAAGGTGTTCTATATGAGTTAGGCCAGGAATCTGTGCAGGCCTGTCCGTTACAGGGATGATTTTTTAGTCCAACCACCGCCAAAGTCCGTGCATTATGAACAGGTGCTCCATCGTGTTGAAAGATGCGATCACCATTCCCGAATTGCTCTTTAACATTGGGAAGCAAGAATGTGCTTAAAACATTAATGTAGGCCTGTGCTATGATAGTACCAGGCAAAAGAAGAAGACGTGCAAGCCCCATTCATGAGAAACACGATCGCAACCATAACACTACTGCCTCCGAATTTTACTGTTGGCACTACACACGCCGGCCTATGACGTTCACTGGGCATACGCGATACCCACACCCTGCCATCGGATCGCCACATTGTGTACCGTGATTCGTCACTCCATACAGCGTGTTTCCACTGTTCAATCATCCAATGTTTACTTGACAGGATTCGTGAGAGAACAGTCTTCTTTTGAGTGTAGTAAGTCAGCTGGGGGACGTAGTCGAGAGTTGTTTCCCTGTTTCTAAATTTCAGATGCTACTCAACTGCGTTGAACTGAATGTTTCCAGATCGTAAACAATGTGATAGGAGAGAGCCATAACAACGTAGAACGAATTTCCAAGAAAACTGAGACACACTGAATTCAGTGTTCTCACTGATGAGTCAAGAGATGTAGAATATGTTAAAACCTCGTGTGTTCTGGTTTGATATTTTGATAAGGACACAAATAAAACTGACAGTAATTTTAGGAACCTTTGTGAAATTTTAAAACATGGTGAATATGATAAGGTGCAACAAGTAAAAATATTTATAGTAATATAATGCTTCCGTTTTCTGAGGACAATATTGCTCAAAACAATGTTACAAGATTTACTTGTGCTGATTGCAATTATATGTTGCGATCAAGAAACACTGTTGCTACTCGCTTAACTGAACAATGTCCAGGACTAATTATACTCAAATGCATATTTCATATTTTCACAAATGTGTCAGTGAAACTGGTAAATGACTTTCCAAACCTAGCTAGGAATATTCATAACCATTTTAAAGCTAGTGTTACGTGTCAGAATGTGCTACACACAAGTCTCCGTACAGTATAGACGCACTTGCCTTTTAAGGACATGTTTATCCTTTAGTGGCAAGCCACTGACGCAGGAACGCATATTTGCGTAACGAGATCATTGCAGATGTGCGCCAGGAATACTCCAGCTTCTTACGTGCGTGTGTGTGGGAAGAGCAGGCAAGAGTGCTGGCGTCATATCCCGGCTGTGACCGCAGGCGGCTAGCGGTTTGCGGTCAGCTGAAATCCTGTCTGTGCTCCAAACTGAGTCCCGGTTGCGACAGCGCGGCCGTGGGCGTTATAATGCAGGGCGTGCGAGGCCGGCGACACGGACCGAGACCGTACAGTTTGGGGCCCACCGTACGGGCCAACCCAAAATCACTACAGCGGTGACACGTGACTGCAGCTAACACTTACCAGTACATTGATAAGCATTACAGACAATGTAAAATTAACTTCAGAATTTCCATCGTTACGCAAGACCTGCGAATCCTAAGCCGCTGCACACTTTAGAATCAGCACCTCCCAAAACGTTGAATCCGTCGTCCTTGCCATGACGGCACTGCGTTCCCTGCCCGCTAGAGTTCTGGCCCTGACGCCAACTCATTTCTTTTCCAGGGGTTATGTGAAATACCTATGTCTAAAACCATTACACAACACAAATCGCTCATTTTGATGCGACAATTCATCCACAGACGCATCTAAATGTATGATACGAAAGGTTCTCGCTTACATACTGTCTGTGTCGACAAGGGCTTCATACAAAATATCTATAAAGAATCTAAAATAAATTTGCTCCGTACGGAATATCTACAGCCACTGGTAATCGCTTCATTCTGTTTTATCTGTATACCTAGAGATAGAAATACGTAATTTATAAATTTTACATAAGAATATGAAGAAAGACTCAGAAGACTAAAAGGATTCAGTAGACGTCTACACAATCTTACCCGACGATTATCAGTGCAAGGGACAATATAGAGAGCCTGTGATACCCTCATGTCATTTACGAACCAAGGAAAATATTGGACAGCGTAGGCTACAATAGTCTAGTCCCACCTCCACCTCCACTGTTTAGCAGCAAGGCTATGCAAGATTGGGGTGGCCTGCGTGCCTCAGTGATGCAGACAGCCGTACTACAGATGCAACAACGTGGAAGGGGCGTCTATACAGCAGCCAGACCAACATGTGGTTCCCGAACAGGAGGGCAGCCTGTCCTTTAGTTAGAGGGGGTCAGTCCAGATGAGTTTCAGAAGGTCTGGCCTGCAACATTAGCCCACCGGCCCTCCATACGTTGGTGTTATGGGTGAATGATGGCAAGCAGAAAATACAAGTGTCATGCTCCCATCGTAGCAGAATCTGAAATGCGATACAGAATAATTCTGAAGATAAGGTGGTGAAATAGAATATATAATGAAGAGGTACAGGATCGAACTGATAGGAAACAATAGAGCCACTGTCTGACTAATAGAAGGAATCGATTGACAGGATACATCCTCAGATATCAAGGAATCGTTAAGTAGGTAACCGAAGGATGTGTGAGGTAGTGCAAAAAAATCGGAAAAGCAAGCAATGAATGGTTGGAGGTATCAGAAATTCCTTACGTCACTAGGTACACCTGAAAGCATTACATACAGATATTAGCATCCATACGTTACACGCTGGTGCGCAAGTCAATTTGCGACACATTGTTCATAATTTCCAGTTCTGCTAATGACAAAGAACTATACAGACTTTCCCTCAGACCACAACTCAAACATGTCCTACGGACGTGAACAAACTAAAGAGTGTGACTAAAATATTGGTCAACATTTTTGCCTCGCACGAGAGCTTTTCGCTGGCCAGTACTATACTGCTCCACCTGTGTTCTTCAGAAGTACACTGTAATGTCCTTTCGGACATGCATGCAAATACGGACGCATGCACGTCCGAGGAAACATTCCATCGTATTTATGAACAACACAGGAACTGCAGTATTGCATTTATCCGCCAATACCGGACAATCGATTGTCAATTAACATGTCTCACCTGTTGGGGAATATATTTAGTCTCAGTACGAGTGCAAGGGGTTGCAGACATATGGTTGACGACATATGGAAATCATGGTCTGGTCTTGAAGAAAAGCACGTGAATTTACGCTAGTGGACAAGATTTTATGCGCCATATCTTTCATAACTATTTGAATGTCAATTAAACAGTTGGTAGGACACTGGCATTTATTCCTGTGTTTGTTTGTGACTGAAGCTTCACATTTTTTTCATTTCTTTCCCTGTGCGACTAGCTCGTACTTCCTGTTCCACTCACACACACACATAGTCAGAAGGTTAAGAGCTGCAAAGACGACTAATTTGTTCTTATTGAGGTAGTGGATAAGTTGCAGAACATGTCAATGAAGGAGAAGTTCCAAGTGAACAGTCAATGAAGGAGAAGTTCCAAGTGAACCCTACTCTTATTGACAAGAAGATGTACTGTTTATGGAAACCTTAGGAGCGGCCGGGTTCAGACATCCTGTCCATTTCCTCCAATGTGTTGACCATCAAACCTCAACCATGCTAACCACACACACCTTGAATCTAGCCATTCCAAAACCCAGGCAACTGTATAAGACAAACAACCACTTTTCATCCTCATAACTACTGCCTCATGGAAATATGCTACCCAAATTACTAACTCACTAAAATACACAGAACTACGCCTCGACTATAAAGAAACGTGAAAACTGCAAGTAAAAATCATATAAGAAAAGTGTACAACAGAAAGGTACTTCTGTAGCTACTTACTGACCAAACATGGGAATTGTATCCCTCTAATGCAATCCACACCTCCAAACCTGGGAATTGACTTGTCTCATTTTCCAGAGCTGGTATTTTCTGTGAACGCCCCCTGTGAACATCAAATGAATGACTACTGTCGAATAATGTTCAGAGAAATTTGTTGCCAACGCATTCGTCTGCCTCATTCTATAGACAAGTTGCGTAAATAATCACTCAGAAATTGGTGAACACTTCCAATGCAACACATTGACCAGAGAAATCTGATCTGCAAATACGACATCATTCTTCTATGATATTTCTGCAGCCGTGGGCCAAGGGTAATTCCGCATCGAGCACCAGGTGGGAGGGTCGCCAGTTTACTGCCTCACCACAGAACGTGCATACCTGGACAGCTTTCTCTCAGCGTTTTCGTGTCCTCGTGTGTAACAACAGTTTACTTTGGTCTCTTAGAGTGATGTGAGGGGTATACGATGTGAACGCTAGTCCACTCAATATCCTTCACAGAGTTACAGTAGGATCCGTTCAGTGGAGATGGTAGTAAAGAAGAACACTCCTTCCCATCTACAGTTTTGTGAGTACCGCATTCATACAACATATAATGAGGAAGTAGCGACGTTCTTTATCATCACCTAAAGTGTGGCTGGTGTGTGTCCTAGCATCTTCCAGAAACATGCAGGCGTGGGGCAGTCGTTGGGACTTCTGGTGTTGCAATGATTAAACAACAGAAAAACTGAGACGCCTCTAAATTTGTCTGTTCCGTTTAAGTCACCCTTTCCTACGACCTCTTACCGACTTTCTCCTGTTACTGCCATTAAGCCGATTGGTGGCCAGGATGTCCTCCCTCTTTATCCAGATGTGATGCCTGACTCCTCTTATGTGTGCCGATCAGCATTGCAAGACAGAGCGTCTGGTTCAAATTGCTTTTCAGAAAATCTGGCTAATGTTCAAGAACAACCTACGTACCTGACAGCAGTCGCTCTATTGCCTCATAGTCGCTATAAGCAACGCATCTACCCTGAGCGGGTGGAAACTCGTAAAAGGAAGATAATGGGTCCTGGCTCCAAACTAGCTATCAAGTGAATAAAAAAGTGAAATATCCCACATTGTCTGGTTTCTTGTTGCACTGATATTTTGTTTCAGCCAGTATGTTGCTAAAAACGTCCTTAATTTAAGTATTTTTGTCAGGGTCTTCCAGGAAGCCGAAGAATACCTCGCATCAAATGAATTAACTAGTGTCATAAACTTAGTATTATCAACCAAAGAAAATTAAAGGTAAGAGTTGTATCGAGCGGATGGACGTGTACGGGTATAGAGGCAACCTCATGAATCCGAGGACTCTGCATGTCAGCAGGGGCTGTTCATGCTGGTGGAGGCTCTGTAATGGTGTTGGGTGTGTGCCTTTTTTGGCTGATATGGGACCCCTGATGCGTCTAGATTCGACTCTGACAGGTGACACGTACATAAGCCTTGCAACGTGCTGTTCAGAAGAGATCTCCAGCTGCTCGTACTCTCACAGATTTATGGACAGCCCAGCAGGATTCATGGTGTTATTTCTCCCCAGAACTCATTCAGTCATTAGTCGTGTTGCGGCGCTTCTGTGAGCTCACGGGGGCCCCACATGATATTACGCCGGTGTAGCAGTTTCTTTGGCTCTTCAGTGTATAACGTAACAATTCAGAAATGTAATGGGGATGATACAGAAACGCACGACGTTTCAGTGTACAGATATGCTGATTTTGAACGCCAGGAAGAACCTGAACCTGAATGTGGATGTTCAAGGAGTGTACGCCGACCTACATATGAAGAAACGATCACCATAATAAAATAAGGGAAATCAGAGGTCGCACGGAAATATATGAGCGTTGTATTTTCCACGCTCTATACTTGATTGAAATAACAGAGAATTGTGAAGGTGGTTCTATGAACCCTCTGACAGGCACTTACATGGGACTTGCAGAGTAGCCATGTAGATGTAGATGTAGGTGTAGATGTAGACTTCTGCTGCAGCACCTGGAGACCTGGTCAAGTCGGCATGACAGCGGCTATGGAGCAAAATCAGAAGGAGTGCTAGGACTGAGCATACGCAGAAGTAACAGAGGTGGTTGTGGCATTCAAACCGGAGTGTTTGGCAGAAGGAGGAAGTTGTTTTCGTGAAATTCTCAAAAAAATGGTTCAAGTGGCTCTCAGCAGTATGAGACAACATCTGAGGTCATCAGTCTCCTAGACTGAGAAGTATTTAAACCTAACCAAGTTAAGGACATCACACACATCCATGCCCGAGACAGGATTAGAACCTGCGACCGTAGCAGCACCGCGATTCGGGACTGAAGCCGCTAGAATAGCTCGGCCACAGCGGCTGGCGTGAAATTCAATTAGGTAAATTTACAGAAAAGGAATTCGAGGCAAAATGTGCTACATTTACGTTGAAACTATTGCACGTCTCAAGTAGGAACCTCGAGAACGAAGTAAGAGAGATTAATGTGCGTACAATGGTATCTATTCTGTCACACACACTCGCTAAATATGGCAAAGAAACAGTAGATACATTCGTTAAGGTTGTTACCAAGTACCATTGACCATGCTGTATTATTCATTCATCAATCATCAGTGATTGTTTGCTTAAGGGGCTCCGGAAAGGCTTAATATCATGAAAAGTTCAATTTTTACTTTTTTGCGTTTTCTGAATCTGCAGACTATTACCTTTTAATAGATAAATAACTTATTCAATTCCGAAGACTACAACTATTTTTAAATTTTTTTTGAAATGTGTTCTACATGGGCGTGACCCACTGTGGCGCTGTTAAACTGCTGTCAAATGGTATTATTATTAACGTCCGTGTTCATCAGGTACATTTTAGTGATGTGAGATAAAGTACGTGTTGTGGCTAACCTGTGATGGTTCAATATATATCGCTGGTGTGATTGTCGATTGTTCCATGTTTATTTACTCTGTCGTTATCTCGAAAATATTCGTAATTAATTCTGTTTCTTGAGTCTCTGTTTTGTTGAAGTGTAATAATGAGTAAAAGTAAAGTTATTAGAAATCCTCTGAAGGCTTTTAAGAAAAGGAGAAATGTTGGAAAGCCAAAGGTATGTGTTATTACTGTAAACAATAAAGACGATAACCAAGTGAGTGAACCTAACCTCTCAAGTACACCTGCCCATAGCAGTCAAAGTGGGAAAGAAAATACTTCACAGAAGAAGCTTGGTTCAATGAGTGAAAACTATGAATGTTTTATGGGCGAATCGGATGTGAATGAAATATTTGATATGTCGGTTCTCAAAGGAATTTTTCCAAACTGTGTAAGATGTATTCATTGTAGTGAAGTTGGTCTGGAACTCTCCATAATAAAGCACGTAGGACTTGCTAGTGAAATACAACTGAAATGTGATAAGTGTTCATACATGACCGCCATTTGGAACAGTGTTGCAGTAACTGCAACTGAAGAAAATGGTAGCAAAATCTACGAACACAACAGCTGGGAATGAAGATAGGTTCTAACATGGTACGAGCGATGCTTGCTTTAGACAAGGAACGCCTTCGGGCTGCAGACAGGGCTGTAAAGAGTCTAGAAATACAAGCAAGAGTAAACAGGAGGAGCAACAAGAGGAAGCTGGAGGAGGAGTTTGCAGAGGATGAAGATAATCCATCCTATGGACCTGGAATGCACTAAAAAGTTAATCCAATCTTTGTCGCTCGATTCCCAAAACTTTTATTTTCTCATACTAATTACATGTTTTCTAAGGATCTTCCAAACATATTTGTTTCAAACTTTCAGTAAATGTTACACAGTACCTTCTGCATAATTTAACACAGCCTTTTTCCAAAAAACTGTATATTTTTGAATATATAAATAAAAAATTGCAAAAAAATGTTGTGAATTTTCATTACAATTGAAAAAAAAATCATCTTTAATAACTGAACTAAAATTTTGTAACATCCCTGTGTTAAGTTGTAGCCCATATTCCAATAAATAATCTGTAAAAAGTTCAACTTCCTACCTCAAATACTTTGTGAGGAAAGATGTAATTTATAAGCGTTATTTTAACATTGCAAGTATAGGGCGTTCCGGAGCCCCTTAATGGTTCCTCTAAAACATGATACTCAAAGTGAGGTGGCATGTCACTGCCAGGGGAGCTGATGGACATCAGAACAACTTGTGCCACTTATCGCAGAAAGCGACGGAAAGGCCGGTGTTCTTGTGGAACATCGTCTCCTACTCACCCAGCAGAGGCAGGACAACACTCTGGACACCTGCAGAGTTCGGTAATTCCTCAGACACAGGAGGATCGTTTCATGTTAAAGTTCCCCAAGCCACGAGACTGAGAGTGTATCTGATTTGTTACTTCCGAGGGAATTGTGGTGCGTATTGGAGAGTAGTGAAAGTGTATAAATGTCTTGTCCTGTTGAAAGATCACCCCCAAAAGTAGCACAGTAGTACAGCTTGGAAGAATCCACCATTGTTTAGTGTTCCCTCAGAGAACGACATGGGTTATTTTAAGTTACAGTTGGCCACAAAGGATATTTAGAAACTGATCCTTTAACCAGTAACACAGGATATGAGAAACATCTCCGTTAGAGCGGCTGTGTGATTCAAAAAGTTAGTCAGTAAGCGCTGTCCTGTTGAAACAACACATCCCAGTATAGTTGTCCAAAATGCAGCAGACCAGGCTTGTTGTATCTAGCAAATTCTGCTATTCCCGACCAAAGACCACTGGTTATTTTGGCTTATGTCTCTGTCCAGCATGAAACGCCAATATATCAGTATGTCTGGGTCAGGTGAACTCCTTGGAGAGCAGATCTGTGTAACACAATAACTGAGCAGGTGGGTGTCGTCCTGTTCAAAGATTAAATCAGCTGGTTTTGTAGGAATGGAGTTGGAACAGGTCTGGTGTATCCTGCTCCCTTCTGGGTGCCCTGAACAAGCCTCATGGGTTACCTGTGGCTAGAACTGAACAAGACACGCTACCTGGATTAGCTCTTAGATGTCACAACCAGGTTTGCTGAGATACTTCAGCACGACTGGAGCTATGAGTGAGGCGCATTGTCGTGCTGGTAGATACCAGTGTTGCAGGGTCAGTACAGGCTAACGCTTCTTATGTTCTCCACAGTTCAGCGTCTCCTTAACAAACACCAGGCTTCGTTTGACCTTACGTTTCCGCACAGCATGATATATTAAAGTGGTCTTGCATGTCTTCATGGTGGGGCACAATGAGCATTACGTCGGCTGTATCACTGCAACAGAGTATGGGAGATGAGGTAAAGCTGATAATGTACCGACGGCAGCAGAGCAGGCTGGATGCTCCTACTGACTTCCGTTTTACCTCAACGACCACGATATGTGACTGTCGGTTACAGATACACTCAGTAAGTTTCGTGCCATCTCATCAACAATCGGTATGTATACATTTTATGTTAAGAGGTGCTGACTATTTGATTCCAAAGACTGATCTTTTATCTCTGTGCCATAAAATCTTAGAAAATTGTGGGAGGGAGAATCAGTTCCACGCAGTATGTTAGTAAAAGCGCGTCGTCTTGCTGAAAGTAAACGTGTTGCACAATCTTCATCGGAATCGACAGGATGTATACAGCACACTGCTGTATCATTTCAACATTAGTCTGGTGCAATTTTAGGTTGTGATTTCGCACAGCACGGTACTCAGACTTGGTCGGGTATGTAATGAACACTTCTGAGAGCAGAGCGTGGAAAGCAGTGAGTACAGTCGCGTTGTCTTGCTGGAAGCACACGTTCTAGCGACGACGTAGTGGATGAGGAAACCTAATGGGTTTTGTTTCATCCTGCACCATAAGGATCCCTCAACAGACGATAAGGCTTGTTTTGGGTTACGTTTGCTTGTGGTGTCCCCTCTATGTTTTGTACATTGTCCAGGAAACTGAATAACCAGCGGAAGGTTGGAGCTGTGTGACATGTTCAGTGAGTGATCGAGCGTTTTGCTGCTGGAAGAACACGTGCCACTTGTAACGCAACACCACAGTATGTAACACAATAATACAGCATTACAAGTGAAATACTTAATTTTGTTCTCTCTTGCCAATATGAGTTTTTTTGTTATATATAATCAGTAGCATCTGAAGTTATATACACGCGCGTGTTCTATAAGTGTTTGCATTTTTCGCCATTTGGGTACTGCACGGATATGGTGGGTCGACTATTTTTTGATATAATAGAATGAATTTGTAATGCATATTACTTAATTTTTATGGTTTCAGAGTATATATTACAATAACAAACATCGTAACAGCTTTTCTTGACTTTTGGTTTGACGATTTGTGCCGAAATTGCCGAAGATGAATAATTTCGCGAGTTTTATTACAACCTCTAAACTTCACACTTGGCTCCAGCACCACAGTTCTGCACAGTGGGTGTCAGTAGAAATTAATATCCCAGGGGATTATAATTGACGTGCATCTGCTCACGGAGGCGAGTACTGGCTGTAATTATTCCATGGCAGTGAAATTTGGTAGATATGCTAATGCATTAATGCGGAAACCACTTTTTTCATGCAAGATGGGACAACAACTCAAGTCGTTGAACCCATGAAAGATCTGCTTAACGCTGCCTCCGGAATTCCGATTTTGCCCACCCGTTGCAAATCAGCTTTACATTGTTTGTATGAGGCTAATATATCAGCGTAAGAATGGAAATATCAAACCACTGTCATCTCGATTAACATTTTATTTTCAACATGTTGACATTATTTATTATCTTATTAAAACTGTTGCAGTTAAGACAGTTCACTAACGACGCAATATGGACATCACGTCAATCTAGACGTACTTGAAAATGCGACAGAGCCGAAACAGTCTATCGTAAATAAAGATTGCTGATTTTTAGCAGCTATTCGGTGCATCTGCTCTAATAATCATGTCGTTATCAGACATTCATTATGCTGCTGGCCCTAAAGAAAATAAAAGAAAAACTTCTATACTTCTTTCTAGCATTCACAGCACCAGAGCTGCATCTGATGGCCAAAACTAGAACTACTTTTTTTTTGCCAGCGTAAATCATTTCTGCGTTAAGGCATTAGAATGTCTACCAACTTTCGTGACCATACGGTAATCACAGCCCACACTGGACCGCTACGAGTAATTACACTGTAATTATAACCACGCTTTACGTTCGTACTGACTATCAGACCAACTGTGTGTCTGGACTGAAGAGTTTCTAGCAAACAGAACACAACATGACACTCTAAACGCAGATAAATCATCAGGCGTCAAAGTAATTTCGAGTATGGTCCAAAAGAGTGCTAAATAACTTATTTTTTATCACATAAATGATCTAGTAGATAACGTCAGAATTTCCATGAGATTTCCAAGGATGATGCTGTTGTATACAGAGAAGTCGCGAATTCAAACAATTACTGCGAAATGCTGGAAGACCTGGAGAGGATCGACGCCTGTTGCAGGGAGTGGCAGCTGACGCTCAACGTAAACGAATGTAGTGTACCGGCAATACGTAAACAGAAAGACTCTTTATCGTATGACGACATGACCGCGAAACAATCACCGGAAGCAGTTATTTCCGTAATATATCTAGGAGCTATGCTTATGGAGTGATTTGAAGTGGAACAGCACACAAAACAGTTTTCGGGTGAGGGAGACGCCAGAGTGTGACTCGCTGCAAGCCAACGTACTGTTTCCTCCTACATACATCTCGCGAAAAGACCACGAAGATAAAAGTAGAGAGATCTTAGCACAGACGGATGGTAACTAGTGGTCGCTCTTCCTGCGAACCATACACGGCTGGAACAGAAAAGGGGGAGGTGACAGCGTTGCGCAAAGTACCCTCCGCCACACAGCGCAAGGCCGCTTCTGCAGTATATATGTAGATGTAGTAGTAGATATTACCACATATCGCTAACCTTACTAATTTTTCCTGAATATGCAAATCAATTATATCTAAGGCTTAAGGTCTAATTAGTACTTTAAAATACACCATGCCCAGTTTCTTGATAGTTAAATAAATAAGGCGATAACTTGCGCTATTCCTTGTCTTTCCCACAGCAAATTTATATCGATTACATCCCCCAGGTTGCAGTTCTAAAGGACATACCTTACTACTGTCTCTAGCTCCCTCCACAGCCCTGGATATATTACTTGCCATTAGCATCACGCCGTATCTGTGCTCACTTTTAATGTGCCACAGAAGCCTGCACTTTTAATAATGACAATTATAATAAAATACGCTACCTGACAAAAAAACATTAAATGTCGAGAAGGGGAGGAGAAAACGAATTGAAACTTTAGCGGTAGAGGCAGATAATCGGTGTAACTTGCAAGATCGAGTCAAATTTACAGGGGTGTGGGCATATGAGCCCAGTTATCAGTGTGACGTTCCACCGCCTCTGCTGGGATGGGTGTCATGGAGTCGCTCTGTACCCACCTGGGGCCAGCAGGCGCACAGCTGTTGATGCTGACACTGGGACGAAGCCGGCGTCCAAGGCTGTCCCACACACATTCCGTCAGGGTCAGGGAATACTTCAACACGACACTGCCCGTTCACAGAGAGACGTGTAATATGTGGTCGAGCATTGTCCTGCTGGAAAACAGCACCACAATACTGTCACACTAGAGGTAGCGCATGAGGATGCAAGTTATTTCCATTCATTAAGTAAACAGAGGTAAAATTTGTTTCATTTACGTTATCCAATATCAGTACTGCCCTGGATCTGATGGCAAATTAAAAAAAAAACTAATAATATTCACTCTCACCTTTAAAGTTATCTTTCTCATCAGACTCTTGCAACGAATTTTGTCAATAATGCCTCACATAATAGGAAAAGTACGGCATGTAACAAATCTGTGGCTTGGGGTGGGGGCAGACACAGTAATACGGGGCGACCTCCAGAACTGGAACCTGGGGGAAGAAATCGACATAAAACTGCAGTCTCAGTACGTCCATCTCTCAGTCACTTCCAGCTGTTCCATCTCATTTCATCCTCAAGCCGCGAGTTAACGTCATTCCATTCCAGTCTGGGTATCATCCGTGATATGCGAGCAAACCCAGTAATATACAGGCAGGGACAAATAAAAATGGCGCGGACGAATGGATACGATTGGACGTGAACGTGTGCACATAACAACACCCTGTGACGTATATGCCGGCCATGTGATCCAGACCAGTTAAGAGCGCAGTGCGAGCTGTGTCAGTGCGAGTGAAGCAGCGCAAAGGAGACGACGGTGCTCACAGAAGAGCAGCTGGTGTTGGTTGTGGAAAGTTACGTGACAAAAAAGGCGGTGGAATGGTGTGGTCAGTGGTTTGTCGAGAACTTTAATAGTGTCAAAGTGCCAGCAAGAAACGCCACGCTAAGCATAGTCCAAAAATGGCGTCAGACAGTATCAAAAACATTCTGAAAGATGCCCGGACACCAGGAAATGTGATTTTAATGCGCCAGAAAATACTTTAATGTTCTAGCAAATTAATCCGGCGACTGTTGCAAGAGACTGGAATGACACATCGATCATGCTGACGAATATTCTACCTGTCTCGGCACATGCATCCTTACTGAGCATCTGTTTCTCGCGCATGATAACCAGCACTCGTTCCTTAGTGCCTCCAGTTTTGTGACTGGATGAGATAACAATGAATGGCTTGGACATGGATCCGTTCTTTATGTCTGACGAAGTGGTTGTCAACTCACAGAATCACAGGTTCTGGGCAGCAGAGAATCCGCACAGTTTCCACAACGATGGGGTTAGGTGTGCAGTGTCTGCACACCATGTTATTGGCCCCATCTGCTTTCAGCAGAGTCTGACTTCGGGGCGTTACATTGCCAACATTTTGAAATCATTTCAGGCAGCACTAACGGAGGAGGTAAACATCTACAGTTAGTTTCAACAGGATGGAGCAGCTGCCCATACAGCCATCCAATGCTAGGAGTCAAGTGTGATAGAGTTGTTAGCGCAGGTTAGCCACTTCACCTGATCTAGGGTGTGTTGCAACAACCCTCATAGTCTTCAAGAACTGCAGCAGAGCATTTGGGATGATACTGCAGCAATCCCAGTGGTCCAGCTTCGGTCCACCTTCAGCAACTGAATGACCAGCACCCACAAGTGCCAAGAGGTGGACGGTGGTCACTCGTGATATCTGCCATAGTCTGGTTAGTGCTGTATTTCCTTTCCCCTGCTGTGTTTCTTTTTACCCTGGAACTCCGTTCTGTGGACCACTTTTATTTGCCCCACCATATAAGCTGCTGAACTATCTTGGAGGCTAAATTCTTCATCGAGTCTCATCGTAACGACATTTATCCTCAGATCACTAGTTTGTAGGCCGACGGCATGAAATACCTAACAATTAAAGTGATGGAAAGTTGATGATGTGCCATGAAAACTGCTCTGGGCCTCAAACTCCGTTACAACGTGCAGCTAAGTTCCTGACGATGACGTTCTTGTGTCATACGTTCTCGACATGCCGTCCATGTTCATTTTTGAAAAAAAAAAAAAAGTTCCAGTTCACAAGAAATATCTCCATCGTCGTTTTCAGAAACAACTGACTACCACTCTGCTACCAGACAAGGGGTCGGTGGCTGCCCCACTCTGTACATTGCCGACCTATCTCGAATGCTGTTTCCACAAGTTGTGATGTTAATAATTTGGCTCAAAAATGGTTTAAATAACTCTGAGCATTAATGGACTTAACATCTGAAGTCATCAGTCCCCTACAACTTATAACTACTTAAACCTTACTAACCTAAAGACATCACACACATCCTTGCCCGAGGCAGAATTCGAACCTGCGACCGTAGCGGTCACGCGGTTCCAAACTTAAGCGCCTAGAACCGGACGGCCAAAGCGGCCGGCAATAATTTGGCGCATTCCTTTATCGTCTCCCATGAATAAGATAATAACCGTCATTCTGGTTAAAGTTATTGCTCTACATTCTGATGTCTACAGCCTCTTACACAGCAGAGAATGTAAGACATGAATGGTGTGTCGCATTTATTTTTATGTAGAACATCTACGTCCGTTTTCTGAGAGTTACCTGTTTCTTTCTCTTCATCTGTATTAAATATATTTTAGTTTTGTAACGTTCTTTACTTTTTCCTAGTGTATTTCTGTGGTTTTGCAAACAGCTGCATCGTACACATATTTTTATATTCAGAGGAGAAAGTTGGTGACTGAAATTTTGTGAGAAGTTCTCGTCATAAGAAAAATCATCTTTGTACAAATTACTGGCATCCCAACTCGTAGATCATATCCACGACACTCTCCACTATTTTTCGACAGTACAACACTAACTGCCCTTCATTGAACTTTTACGATGTCTTCCACCAACTCAGTCAGCAGATGGTCCCATACTGCAGAGCAAAATTTCAGGAGATATCAAGGAAGGATGTAAAACTCCCGTCATGATGGGACGTTAAGCGCCCCCAACCTGAGGCGAAAGCAAAGGGTGCGTGATGGAGGGGAAGCTGCGTTACGAGAGGCACACCTACTGTCTCTCCTGAGTTGAGTGTGGCAGTTGGGCGAGGCTATGAGGGTAAGTCTAACGACGATTCCGGAACCCCGCGGCCTGGCTGCTGCCGTTCCTCACGTCCTGGACGACGTTAAGAGTCTCCCAACCCAAGGCGAAAGCAAAGGATCCGTCGCACCGGGGGAGCGGCGCAAAAGGGACACAACATCTGTCACTTCTGGGTTCTGGGCTGAGTGGCAGTGTAGGGCCGGTGCGGCACGTTGCTGGCCTTGGCTGCGGCCTGCTGCGCCTCCCAGGCGCTGCTGCTCCCCAGAACACAGGGACGCGCCACCGTCCGTGTCTCTGCTGCTGGTGGCCTGGTTTGCTGTCGTGACCCCAAGTCGGCAAGTGTGCCTCGCCACTCCTCTGTCTTCCGAGGCGTGTTCTGCCAAGCCCACGGGGTGGTAACACAGACAGGGTTGGGCTAAATAGGTCCACACCCCCCAACGACTGCGTGACCAGCGCACCACCTGAGTAGAAGTGGGTCGTTGGCAGCAAGGTGGAACCTCAGGCCAGTACGGGTCGAAGGGCGAGAGGTGCGTCCACCTCTACGGACTGCGGGCTGTACTTGCCGATGCAGGACGAGTGAAATCGGCGGTGACCAAGTACTGAAAGTGTGCTGGTAACGAGGCGTTGAACGCGGCAGCTGAGGGGTCCTCAGTCTAGGGGCGAGGCCGGCGGTGGAGCTGCAGTTTAGTCCCCCCCGCGCATGCCAGAGGAGTCGGTCCAGGTTAAGAGAAGTGGTTCCCAATCTCAGGGGCCCTGTGGAAGAAACTGACAGCTCTGGGAAAGGATTAGGTAGGGTTCCATGCCATACACGTCAAAAATTACCTCTTGGTATAGCTCGTGGTACCTCATTGCCACAATTGCGGAGACATAGGTCATATACACAAATACTGTAGCAGGAAGCCTGCATGCTCAAAGTCAAAGCTGAGGACCACTTAAGAAAAAACTACAATAAACCAGGCGTCTGTATACCATGCATGCATAGGGGCAAAAAGACCTATGGTGCATTTGGTACAAATTGCCCAACAT
This sequence comes from Schistocerca americana, assembly GCF_021461395.2. Lineage (NCBI taxonomy): Eukaryota > Metazoa > Arthropoda > Insecta > Orthoptera > Acrididae > Schistocerca > Schistocerca americana. The sequence continues at coordinate 747,569 of NW_025726577.1, read as the reverse complement.
ATAAAATGTTGGAACAGCACTTAATTTCCAGAATAGATTATGGCTGATGGTGTCACTGAGACCAGGAGAGCCAAAAAAAGAAAGTCTCTCAGGCTCCTATTGGTTTCTCCTCCTCCCTCATCTGGGGGCGTACTCAAACTGATAAAGCGGAAAGATATGTTGGGCAACCAGTGGCAGTGGCTGACCAGTCATAATCCAACGCAGCCCAGTATTAGACAACAGCCCACATGCTAGTACAATAAACACTGCCATGCCCGTACATGAAGGACTTTCATAACAAATACTACAGGAAAGCACTGTTCCCAGCACGATGCAGCTGCAGGCAGCACAAAGAGCTATGGGAGCAGACCCAAGAAGAGTGTACCCAAGAAGAGTGTAACGTGCTTGACATGCACGTCGTATGCATAGGGTACAAATATGGTAGAAAGGTCACCCTCTCGGCAATGGAGTCTGTAGACAGGATACAACTCAAGTCGATGAATCTCCCCACTGACTTCAGAGCCCTGCGTGACCTCATTGAAAATGTTTTTTGAAAGACGTTGGAGGAAATTTAAATACAGTGTGTCCTAGCAAACGGACACATTGCGTTAGATTGGAAAAAGACCTGACCTGATTGTAACGTACATACTTACTTTCCATAATGTCAAGTGAAATAATGATTGGACAGATAATAGTCACTAGGTCATTCAGGAAGTGCCAAGGGCAGTGGAGGAATGGAGGCTGCTTGTAGGAGCCATACTCCCAAGCTGGACAAATCTCCTTTATGGCTGCCACTTGGCACGTAATGTACACTGGGGAGGAGCCAAAAGCAGCTATAATTGTAGCAAATAAGGCCTTACGAGTTGCTACCATAGCACAATTATCAAATAGCCACTGCAACATCGTGGAATTACAATCACCTGTAGGACTAGTGTACATCATTAACATGTACTTCCAATATAGAGGTAATTTTGACGACTTCTTGGATCATCTCACTCGAGTCACCACGGCATTGTGGGGGCAAAAGATTATTGTAACCGCCGATATGAATGCCAAATCGCCCCTATGGTAGGGCGGCACTAGAGATGCAAATGGGGAGAAGGCTGAAGAGTTAATCATGGCCTCAGAACTAGTTGTGGCAAACAGATGCGGGAATCCCCACACCTATAGAGGTGGAGGTGGATTTGGAAAAAACATAGATGTCATCCTGTCAACACCCAGTTCCATCAGCAACATCGAACTGGAGAGTCCTAGGTCAAGTCACAATGACCATAATCTGATTCTGTTTAGCCTTAGTGTCAAGGAGTGCCACTGGGACCTGGGGTGGCAGATCCAATACAACTTCAATAAGACATATTGGTAATGCTTAGCTCAGGAGTGTGACATTCATCCGTTGCCTGAGGCTGATGTAGACGTTGATAGGTATGCTGAAAAAATGGTGGGGTCTGTACTTAGAGTGGTGAAAGCTGCTGTACCACCCAGGAGGAGAGCCATTGCAGCCTCCCATCACCATGGACTGCCGAACTACAACGTATGCGCCAGTCTGTGAGACAAGCGAGGAAGTATTACCAGCAATGTGTCATCTGGCACGAAAAGCAGTTCTGGCTGCAGCGACACAGGGCAGCCAGAAAGGTCTTCCAGAAAGAACTGAGGGGGTTAGGGTTACAAGCTGGGAAATGTGCTGTACCAACTGGCCACTGCCCATAGGGGAGGCCCCTATAAGTTGGTCAGAGAGAAAAAATAAGATCTCTCAAGGTTCTCTCGACAATCAGAGATGGCGACCAAATGACAGAGTCCTGGCAGGAGTCTGCCGAGGTCGTTCTACAGATTCTGTTATCAGATGATGAGGAGAATGAGGACAATGAGATTCAATGCCATATCTGTAGGGAACATCATGTAGAGTAGAGCAACAACACCATGGTGTATCCCTTTTAGAGGGAAGAAGTGGCAGTACAAACTAAATCTTTCAGAAGGGGGAAGGCCCCAAAGCCAGATGGCATAGTAGCAGAGGTTGTACAATTCCTCCCCCCTCAGCTAATAGGACCTCTGGCAGGGCTCTTCAATGAATGCCTAAGGCTTGGTAAATTTCCGAAAATTGGGAAAAGGGCAAATTTGGTAATTATAAAGAAAGGAAAAGATAAGGACCATAAGGAAGCCAATTCCTACAGGCCGATATGTCTCCTAGATATCCTGGGGAAATTAATAGAGAAGTTTTTGGCTGACAGTCTGGCGATATACAGGATACTGCGCGGGATGAGTAACAGGCAGTTTAGCTTTTGGCTGGGGCAATCAGTGTCTGACGCAACTGCCCTGGCGGTTGAGGTCTACAGCTCAGCCCCACGCAAGTATGTGACAGGCATCTTGGTAGACATCAGTGGCGCCTTCGACAACCTGTGGTGGCCCTCGCTCTTCTCCCCCTTGTGTGAGAAGAGTGCTCAGGGCCCCACTGTGGCTCTCTGAGGAGCTGTTAAGAGGACAGGGAGGTTTGGTTATCATCGCCTAGCGGGAAATAAGTAAAACCATCACGAAGGGTTGCCCCATGGATCTGTTCTGGGGACACTCTCTTGGAATGTAAATATAGAACCGCTGCTAGAGAAATTATATCTCACCTAGGACGTACTAGACGTGACAGCCTACGCAGATGACCTCCTGCTTGTTGGTGGCCATAGCCGTGACGACCTGGAACCGAAAGTGGAAAAAACAATAACATCACTTTTAGAATGGTGCCACGAAGCGAAAATAAGGATTGTACCACACAGATCCACGTATCTATTGCTGAAAGGTAGCCTGATTAGAAATCCAACCGTTAGAGTGAAAGAATCACTTCTTCGGCGCCGCGAGGCCAGATATCTAGGGCTTGTAATTGATGAAAAGTGGAATTATACATCAGATATAGACACCATATCTCAATGAGCCCTACAAGTTTTAAACAGTCTCATCAACATAGGTCATAAAAGATTCCATCTGAAACCCAATCTCACTAAACTCTATCAGAATAGTATTTCAACATCAATAGTAGAATATGGGTGTGGGGTCTGGGCACACAGGCTCATGAGGCCTGCCATGACCGTGAGAAGGGTGCAGAGGAATATGCTGTCACGCTCTGTTGGGCTTATCGAACTCCTCCTGGGGAGGGGCGGGGGGGGCGTTGTTGGTGTTACTGGTGCTGTATCCATTAGACATCAATATACAGGAGCAGGCAGCATGGTACTGGATAAACAAAGGAAAGATCAAAAAGACCAGGGCTGTCATGGGGGTACAGTTAGGTGACATCTTCTCCATGATACGACGTGCTGACACCTATCGTAGCCTAAATAGTTTGTCAAACGAGGTATCACGCAAGATTATAAGGGAATTTATTAGGGACCAAAATAGTCAACAAACAAACCAACAAAGGCTGAGCGGCACCTACCCAATACCGCCGGACGCGGAATGGCCGGCCGCCGTTACGGCCGAGATCCGCCGCGCTCCAGGATCAGGCAGGCATGTGTATCAAATCTCATCAACAGTAACAGCACTTCCAATTTGACACTGGGTATTAGAAATATAAGTTAGAATGTAGATGAACCAAAAATACTAACAAGATTAGGGACTCCAGCGAGACGCAGTCTTTGGTTCCTTTTCCGACAACATTTTCTGTAACATCGTTCAAATTCGAATAGTTTGTAACTGTAATTCCTAGGTATTTAGTTGAACTGACAGTTTTTATATTTGTGTGATTTATTACGTATCCGGTACGTGAAGGATTTCTTTTCGTATTCATGTGCATGACCTACCTCTGTGCATTGTTTGGAGTCAGTTGTCACTTTTGGCTAAATAAATTGGCATTTGGCGATTGGTTTTGATCTTATGCCAACTTTACTAGAGGGTTAACGGCAGAATAATGTGCAAAAACTCTGACAAAGCTGTTCAAATTGTCTCCTAAATAATTTATATAGATTAGGGACGGCAGACGGTTTATAACCCTTCCCTTTCGTACCCCTAATGCCATTTTTGTTTTACTCGATGACTTTCCGTCAGTTAGTAGGCCCAGTGACCCTTCCGCCAGGAAATGACGGATCCAGTCGCACAACTAGGACAAAATTCAATGGGTTTGCAAAATGATTACAAGCCGTTTCTGAGAAATGGTATCAAAGGCCTTCTGGAAATCAAGAAAAGAACCAGTTCAAAGTCCGTTGTCGATAGCACTCGTTACTATGAAAGCTAGGTGTACCTCACAAGAACGATATTTACTGAATCGCTGGTGAGTGTGTCTCAATAGACCGTTTTCTTCGACACAATTCATAATGTTCGAGCCCAGTGAATGTTCCAAATCTTACTGCAGATCGACGTTACTGGTATGGGGCAATAATTCAGGGAATTACTCCTGTTTATTTTCGTGACTGTTGGTGTGACGTGTCGAACTTTCCATTCATTAGGGGCTGATATTTTGTCGAGTTAGTGGTTGTAGATGATTTCTAAATATATACCACCATACGCGTAAGGGGTCGTGACTGGTATACAATTCGGCCGGAAAAGTTGCCTTTACTAAGTGGTTTCAGTTGCTCCTCTACATCGAGGATATCTACTTCTAACTTACTCAAGTCGGCTGCTGTTATTGACCGAATTTTGTAATATTTACCGCACTTCGTGACTCCGCTTTAGCGGCACTTTGATCAGTAACATAAACACTGTCATCATACTGAGGTGGCACAGATTGTGTATTGCCTCTGACGTACTTTACATACGACCAGAATCTCTTTGGGTTTTTCTACCAGATGTGTAGGCAAAACTCCGTTGTGGACACTATTAAAAGCATCTCGCATTAAAGTCCGAGCAAAATTTTGAGCTTTTATAAAACATTGCCAATCTTGGTGATATTCTATTGTTTTAAGTTTCCCGTGATTTTTTTCCTTTCTTCTTGAATAGTGACATGTCCTGTGTGCAATAGGAGATTAGTACCGTCGCTTATTAATATATTTGGTATAAATCTCTCGATCTGCGGGAAGCTACTAACGCAGGATCGCGATTTCTCGTCTCCAAGTAGTATTTGCGTATTTGGACCATTACGGATGTGCGCCAGGAATACTCGACGCGTTTACGTGTGTGTGTGTGTGTGTGTGTGTGTGTGTGTGTGTGTGTGGGAAGTGCGTCATGTCTTCACTGCGATTGCATGCGGTTAGCGGTCAGTGGGCAGCTAACATACCGTTTGCGGTCTGAGCCGCTTCCAGTTTCCGCCAGCCCGGCTGTGGGCGTCACAGCAACACAGGGCGAGGGAGGCCAGCGAGCGACACGGGCCGAGTCCACACAGTAGGGTGCCCGGCGTACGGACCGACCCAAACTCACTGTAGTGGTGACACGTTGCTGCAGGCGACTCTTGCCGGTACGTCGATAAGCAGTACAGAAAACGAAAAACAAAATTCAGAATTTTCATCGTTGTGGAGGAGTAGGGAATCGGAAGGCACTGCACACCTTTGAATCAGCACCCCCCAAAACGTTGAATCCGTCGTCCTTGCCATGGCGGCACTGCGTTCTCTGCCACCTAGACCTATGGGCCTGACACCCAAGGATTTCTTGTCGTGGGGTTATGCGAAATACCTTGTGTATATGCCACATTTGCCGAAAACTATTCGCCCATTTCTGAAGCGTCGGTTACTTTACACACACTCCTAATTCTATGGCGTGACATGGTTTGTCGCTTACATGTTACACGTGTCATCATGGGCTTCATGGAAAATACCTATAAACAATCTAAAATAATTACCTATTGGTAACCAATTCATTAAGTTTGAACTCTACATATACAAATACATATACATAATTCGACAAATTTATATAACAACAAAACGCAAAAGAGTAATGAAAATATTAATGGGATTAAGTAGACATATAGGTATCAGAGTAGCAAATCTTACCTGGAGATTATCAGTACAAGGGAGAGCCTGAGAAACTGTCGTGCCCCAATGTCATTTGTGCACAACGTAAAATATTCGACGTTGTAAACTAAATTAGTCCAATCCCGCCTCCACCTGCATTGTTTAGCGAAAAGACCGCCGTGGGGTAGCGTCATTACCTCAGTGATGCAATGTAGATGCAACAACATGGAAAAGGCGTCTATAAAGGAGCCAGACCAACATGGGGTTCCCAAGAGGGGCAGCAGCCTATGGTGAATAACGCTGAAGATGGGTACATCGAGTATTTAATGAACAGGTGCTGAATCGAAGTGATGAAACATATAGAAGGAATCGATTGACAGTACATGACCTGAAGTATCAAGGAATAGTGAATAAGGTAATGGAACGAAGTGCGTGGTACATAAAAAGGGAAGAAGCTAAGCACTGAATGGTTGGAGGTATCGGGAATTCTTTACGTCATTAACTACAATTTAAACCATTACTTCTAGATAGTAGCATCGATATATATAATTCTGATACGCAATGCAATTTGGAATACATCGTTCATGATTTACAGTCCTGCTGATTACAAACAACTATACAAAGTTTACCTCAGACCTCAACCCACAGGTGTCCTACGGACGTAAACAAACCAAAGAGTGTGCCTAAAATATTGGTTTTCCTCATCAGAATCGACAGCAAACCAACACCTACAACGATAGTTCATCTATACTTGCCGATGTTCCAAGCAGAATATGAAGATATGGAGAACATATATGAGGGTACTGAACGGGTAATTCAGTATGAAAGGGGAGGGGAAACAAAATAGTCATGAGGAACTGGAATTCGGTTGTGGGGGAGGGAGTAGAAGAAAATGTTAAAGGACAAAATGGGCTTGGCAGTAACAATGAGAGAGGACAAAGACTAATTGAGCTCTTCAGTAGATTTCAGGTAGTAATAACGAAGGCTCTGTTCAGTATTTACGAGTGGTAGGGGTAGGCCTGTACTAGGAAAAGACCGGGAAATATGGGAAAAGTCCAGTTAGATGACATCATGGTCAGGCAGAGATTCCGAAATCAAAAGAGATATGGAATCCAGCACTAGAAACAGGTACACGCAGAAGCTGATGTAGACTCAGATCGCAATTTAGTAATGACGAAGAGCAGACTAAAGATGACCAATTTGGGCAGGAATAAATTATGCGCTAAGAACTGGGATACAGAAATACTCATGAATAAAGATATATGGTTGAAGATCTCTGAGGCTATAATTACAGCGCCGATGAATAGCTCAGAAGGAAATTCAATTGAAGAGGAATGGACTTTTATAAAAAGAGGGACTACAAATTTGGAAAGAGAAACATAGCTAAAAAGAAGGTAATTGAGAGGAAACAGAATCAAGGTAACAGAAGAAATACTTCAGCAGGCTGACGAAAGGAGGAAGTACAGAAACGAGCAGGCAAAATCAGGAATAAGGTAATTCAAGTCATTTAGGAATGAAATAAACAGGAAATTCGTGAAACCTAAAGTGGAATGGCTGCATGAAATGTGATGAAATCGAAAAAGAGATAAATAATTGGCGGAAGGAGTGACCCGGGAAATACACTCCTGGAAATTGAAATAAGAACACCGTGAATTCATTGTCACAGGAAGGGGAAACTTTATTGACACATTCCTGGGGTCAGATACATCACATGATCACACTGACAGAACCACAGTCACATAGACACAGGCAACAGAGCATGCACAATGTCGGCACTAGTACAGTGTATATCCACCTTTGTATAGCAATGCAGGCTGCTATTCTCCCATGGAGACGATCGTAGAGATGCTGGATGTAGTCCTGTGGAACGGCTTGCCATGCCATTTACACCTGGCGCCTCAGTTGGACCAGCGTTCGTGCTGGACGTGCAGACCGCGTGAGACGACGCTTCATCCAGTCCCAAACATGCTCAATGGGGGACAGATCCGGAGATCTTGCTGGCCAGGGTAGTTGACTTACACCTTCTAGAGCACGTTGGGTGGCACGGGATACATGCGGACGTGCATTGTCCTGTTGGAACAGCAAGTTCCCTTGCCGGTCTAGGAATGGTAGAACGATGGGTTCGATGACGGTTTGGATGTACCGTGCACTATTCAGTGTCCCCTCGACGATCACCAGTGGTGTACGGCCAGTGTAGGAGATCGCTCCCCACACCATGATGCCGGGTGTTGGCCCTGTGTGCCTCGGTCGTATGCAGTCCTGATTGTGGCGCTCACCTGCACGGCGCCAAACACGCATACGACCATCATTGGCACCAAGGCAGAAGCGACTCTCATCGCTGAAGACGACACGTCTCCATTCGTCCCTCCATTCACGCCTGTCGCGACACCACTGGAGGCGGGCTGCACGATGTTGGGGCGTGAGCGGAAGACGGCCTAACGGTGTGCGGGACCGTAGCCCAGCTTCATGGAGACGGTTGCGAATGGTCCTCGCCGATACCCCAGGAGCAACAGTGTCCCTAATGTGCTGGGAAGTGGCGGTGCGGTCCCCTACGGCACTGCGTAGGATCCTACGGTCTTGGCGTGCATCCGTGCGTCGCTGCGGTCCGGTCCCAGGTCGACGGGCACGTGCGCCTTCCGCCGACCACTGGCGACAACATCCATGTACTGTGGAGACCTCACGCCCCACGTGTTGAGCAATTCGGCGGTACGTCCACCCGGCCTCCCGCATGCCCACTATACGCCCTCGCTCAAAGTCCGTCAACTGCACATACGGTTCACGTCCACGCTGTCGCGGCATGCTACCAGTGTTAAAGACTGCGATGGAGCTCCGTATGCCACGGCAAACTGGCTGACACTGACGGCGGCGGTGCACAAATGCTGCGCAGCTAGCGCCATTCGACGACCAACACCGCGGTTCCTGGTGTGTCCGCTGTGCCGTGCGTGTGATCATTGCTTGTACAGCCCTCTCGCAGTGTCCGGAGCAAGTATGGTGGGTCTGACACACCGGTGTCAATGTGTTCTTTTTTCCATTTCCAGGAGTGTAGAAAAGTTAAAACAGCCTTCGGTGAAATTAAAAGGAAGGGCGGTAAAATTAGGAGTCCAATGGGAATTCCACTGTTAAATGCAGAGGAGACAGCTGAATACAGTAATAGAATCAGAAACAGCTATGGAAGATGTAAGTTTGATCTCCCATTTTCGCCAACTGATCTATTTCAGAATTTCGCTACCAGAATGAAGATGATGGTCTCAGATTAGTGTTTGGAGTAGCAAAACAGAGGACGTAGACGGACTGAATTTCAGGAAATGTAATTTCCAGGTCGCTGTTCGGTAATCGCTCTATGGTGAACGATTGATTTGAAAAAACTAAGACCTCTTTTTTGAACGATTGGAGGAGCTGCTCATGTAATCTATAAGAAACAACATTTTAAATTAGGAATAAAATCACGCCAGTGTCGGATGAGTACCACATCGAAATGTGGAGTCTTCCCAGCTAGATATGCTGAAAATTAAAATTGGTGAGACAGTTAATAATGAAATTAAACATGTGGACTGGAGTATTTAAGTAAGTGAAGGTAAGGTAGTATATTATAATATCACTACAATTACAGGCCGTAATGGTTACATTATGGAAGTAGACTGCAGAAAGACAAGAGTCAACACCCAGGTTTTTACTATCTGCTCTTAAAAATTTTACGAGGACACAAATAAAGGTAAACGTAAATTGTGGAACCTCTGTGAAATCTCTAGGCACGGTGAATATGATAAGGTGCAACAAGTAAAACGTTTTATTCTAATCTAATTCTTTCATTTTTTAATACAACTTTCCTGAAAACAATATTATAAGATTTGCTTCTGCTGACTGTAATTATATGAAACGTCCAAGAATCGCTGCTGCTACTCGGTTAACTGAAAAACTTCCTGAACTAATTATTTCCTAATTCATATTTTACTCTCTTCACAAATGTGCTAGTGACGCTTGTAAATGTTTTCCCAGAGATTGGGCGACCTCGCTAGGAACATTCATAAACATTGTAAAACAAGTGTTAGGTGACAGGAGCAAATGCATGAATTTAAAAAGTTTTTAGATATCAAAATTCATAAATTGTTGCATCGATCGTAGACAAGATGGCTATCTTTGCAGGGCATGGTAGTGAGAAATTTAGAAGAGTGGAATACGTTGGAGGTGTCTCCTTTGATTCTAAGTACAACAGTTCTCTGCCAGTCAATCGAGATCCAAGTCAACCAGTTTCCAAGCGAGCACACAGAGGAGACGTGGAGCTCGGTACCTGTAAGAAGGCCGTTGCTCACAGTGGCACATAACGCTGCACGTCTCCAGTGGGCCAAACAGCACAGGAACTGTCCAGAGGCTGACTGGAATGTGTGTGTGTGTGGGGGGGGGGGGGGGGGGGGAGGCGAGTGCAGTGTGTGCTGAGGGGTCGCGTCTTTCAGATGATGTGAGGTGTCAAGGCCACTGTCAGTCCAGTGAGTTGCTTAACTCGCCCTGTGTTGAGGGCACTGCTCAGGTTGCAGACGCTTCTGTGACGTTATGATAATGTACCATGAATATCGTGAATATAAATCAGGTCGTTTATTTCAACATTCTTGGTGACCAATTGTTGTCCTTCATCCTACCCATTCATGACGAGTGTGCTATGGACAGTTACATCTTCCAGGTCTGTACACAAACCTTCAAGCACTCTATCGCGCCTTGAATGGTTCACTAAGCAAACAGATCCTAATCCTGCAGGTCGTGCTGGGGTCGTTTGGAATGCCACATCAAACCAAAAACAGTACTGAAATGGAGAGTTGAACTATCTGTTTACTAAGCAACAAGTAAAGGAACAGGAAGAGAAGTTTTGTGAGGAAATGAAAGTTCTGTGGCGAGAAGCAAAACCCTTAAGCATTCTGCATGACACAGTTCCGCCAGCGACGCCGAAACTCATGGGACTGCAATAGAACTGAATGGATAATATCTTGAAAACCGGTTGTAAATGATTTTCTACCAAAGTAAAACAGTGATAATGGAATGTAATGAAATTAGATGAGGCGCTGCTGAACGAATTAATTTACGACATTATGTAGGCATGAGCTTTGCTCTATAGGCAACAGAATAACTGAAGATTGACGAAACAAAGGCCGACAAAATAAAAAAGTAATAGCAGGAACGAGATTTTGAAGAACGGAAAAGCCTATCTGAAAAAGAGGAATATACTACCATTGAATGTAAATAGAAATCTTACGAACTTCTCCTGGAGCTATTTGTCTTATGTTGAACAGCAGTTTAGGCAAGAAGGGAACAGAAGCTTTTAAAAAGTGGCGCTACAAAATACTGTTGACTATTTAATGGGTAGATCGAGTAACTAATGTGGAAGTACTACATTGACATGCGAAAAACGGAAACTTAAGCGGTAACTTGCTTAAGAGATTGGTTGGGTTGAGAGGTCACACTGAGACTTCAAGGAATTGTAGAGTTTCTAATGAGGGAATTACTGGAGGTTGAAACTGCAGAGGGGGACCAACGCTCGACTACCGTAAGAAGGCTGAGATGGATGTCACGGCAGTGGCTGTACAGAAGTGCAAAGGACGTACCAGCCGGTAAAGTACCATCAGACCAGTGCCTGTACCACAAACAAGTGTTGACCAAATGAAGTGTGTAGGCGGACAACAAGTGTACATGGCCGCTCCGTAATTGACTCTAAAGTGCCTGGCAGAGGGTCTGTCCAACCACCTCCAGCCTATTTCTGTACACTTCCGCTCTCGAACATCGTGCATGAGAAGTGAAATGCTACGTCCGATTTCTTGTACTTTATTACGATTATCGTTCCTCGCTATGTGGATGGACATCCACAAATTATTTTTATATTCGCAGGAGAAAGTTTTTAATTGAATTTGTCTCGACGCAACGAAAAACATCTTTGAAACTTCCTGGCAGATTAAAACTGTGTGCGCGACCGAGACTCGAACTCGGGACCTTTGCCTTTCGCGGGCAAAGGTCCCGAGTTCGAGTCTCGGTTGGGCACGCAGTTTTAATCTGCCAGGAAGTTTCATATCAGCACACACTCCGCTGCAGAGTGAAAATCTCATTCTAAAAACATCTTTGTCTGAATTATTGCCACCACAAACCCGCAGATCATATGCGTGACACTCCTTCCTCTACATCGCGCTGGTACAAAACGAACTGGTTTTGAGCTTATGTTGACTTTCCGTCACTTATTACGAACTGTGTCGTTTCCGACAGGGATACACGATTACAGACGAACAACTGGGACGATACTCCATAGGCACGCAATGTGACTACAAGCCTTTTGTGAGCAACTGTTTCAAAAGCCGTGCAGAAATGTGGAAAGGAATCCGTTTAAGGTACCTTGTCGATAGCACTCATTACTTTGAGTGAGTGAAGAGCTGGTAGTGTTTCACAGGAGCGATATTAACTGACTGAATCGGTGCTGAGTAAGTGATGATAAGCCCGCCCGGCTAGCCGCTCGGTCTAACGTGGACGCGTCAGCGGACTCGGAAACGGACCCTGACACAATCTGGTCACGTAATTAAGCCAGCCATGAGATCGAATTTAGCTTCTTGTTTGTTATAGTGTGCTGGCTCATACGCTTCTTCCTTTGAATATTAATAGGGCTGTATCAGATTTGCGGCTAGCTTCTTCATGTAAATTGTTCTGTGTTTCCTTTGCAGGTACCGTATTCCTGCAAGGAGTCAACATCTTTCTCTGTCTTGGTTTTTTGCATGTGTTTAATGTGGCTCCCGTGTGTTCCATATGTTTTTTTGTGGAGGACATTTCCATTGAATGAATTTAAATCCTTGATAAAGGTAAAGGGATAAGATGAACTTTTCTTCACGTGACCATTCTCCTTTATGCGTCATCCAGTACGTGACGCACTTTAGATCTGTCCGAATTTTTTAAGCAACAGGTGATTCATTTGTTACACAAATGTTTGGATACTATTTTGACAGGTGGTTGTTCTAACTGTGTGTTGCGTCTTGTAGACAAGTTACCTAATTTTTATTTCTGTCGGTAGTAGTTAAATTCCAGAATGAGATTTTCACTGTGCAGCGGAGTGTACGCTGATATGAAACTTCCTGGCAGATTAAAACTGTGTGTCGGACCGAGAGTCGAACTCGGGACCGAGTTCGAGTCTCGGTCCGGCACAGTTTTAATCTGCCAGGAAGTTTCAGTAGTTAAATTGTCCGTTCTTTGCGTCTGTAAATATCCGACTTTTGTCAGATTAACTTATTTTACTGCTTCTTCTAGCAACAGGTGTCACATATTTAGTCTGACCGGACGTGTGAAAGGACTTTGGCTATCGATGCCATCCCCGCCGACTTCACGGACCACAGTGTAGTGGCTGTCACATTACGTCACACACGACTGTCGGTGAGAATGTTCTGATTCCGTTGGGTGTTGAATACGGCGCAGATGGAGATCCTTACCGTATTAAGGTGAACCCAGAAGTGTTGTACCATAGTCTCTGGTCAGCTGCGTGATAAGCCTCCATTTTGGAATGCTGAGTTCAGAGGGCAAACCGAGGTTGTGACAAACCTTGATACGACTGTACGCTGATAGAGCGCGGAAATTTCGGAGCAGGCAAGAATTTTACAACTCTCTCTTGTGTGGCCTTTAAGAAAGTGCGCATCGGGCTCTGCTACGTATTGCAGACGTCAGGCGTGTAAAGGCGCGATCATTAGGAGTGGAGCGGCGCCAAGTGGGAGGGTTGAGGTGGCGTTCCAAACCACGTCCGCTGGGCTGTGGACCAACTGACTCCTCTGTATCACCTGATTCGGCATCAGACTCGTCTTCCTCATGCGTGTAACACGTCTCTCGAGATCGACGGGGGCAATGTTGTGACGGCACAAAAGGACACGCTGCATGCTCTGCACCATTTCTACGTTAGGCCAAATTATGTACCCATTAATCTTTTTTTCTTTAAAGTCAGTACCGCCATTAGACTGTTGTTTATTTATAGTGTTACATTTACACTTACACAATCATGATATCGGCTTCAAAGTGCCATTATCAAGTGTCTTCTGTAAGTAGGTTAGACAATAACAGTGAAATACATAACAAATGACATGATCATATAAGAATCTATATTTGAAATGCTTACTTACAAGCGTTATAAATTTCCTAAGATGCCATACTATCGTATTAAAATGCACTATTAGACACAGAGTCTACTGCTTTGCTTCATTACTGAGTACACCATATTGACTGAATGACAGTTGGCTAAGTGTCAAATTGTCTTGGTCAAAGAAATTCCGCTTACAAGCAGGTGACTTTTTTAAATCTTTGGACTCAGTGTACGGTAGGATATGAAAGGTTAGGAGCAATTTATTTTCTTTGGTAGCGGTTACATCTTTGCAGTACTTGTTTATCTCAGTATACCATGAAGTTGCCAGCTCATAAACATAAACCGTAACAAACCTGTCTATAACATCCGCAGCATCAATAAATATATAGCCGTCCAGCTAGTCATTGATGTTGTTTCAAGTACCCTTTCCTCCCTCTGACATATACTACTTTCATCAGGAATCAATATACCTCCCCCCAAACGTCTGTCAATAACCAAAGGACAAACTGACTAAGTCTCAATAAAACCTTTTCTTTTATTGAATTTATGGAATAAATTTTAGTATCACAACTATTTAACACATAAAATACTATGATACATGAATCCACACAGAGAATATACCGATACACACTAAAGCCATACCTTCACTTTGGACACGTCATTCCCACACAATGACCTAACATATGCTATATTTGGTCCCAGCTTTAACATTTAAAAGTGTCCATTTACCATAGGTGTATCTTAATTTTAAAAAAGTCAGTAACTTCACATTTTTATTCTTATTCCTTTATTTTTTACCCTTTTGCCCCCCACCCACCCACTATAATAGCTTCTTCATTTTATTAGTCATTTTATAACCCGCCCCCAGTCCATCCTTCTGCACCCTCCTCACTTACATTTACACTCCATATGCCTACAGAAGTCAATGAATGATTCATAGTATTCTTGACCTTGTGTTTCTTCTCAATTGTTTATTACCGCTCTAAGAAGTAATTATGATCAATAATGTTATATTTGTCTTTGTTGTTAAGAAATACGAATTAACCCATTTTTTCCGTATTCCGTGTTCACTCAATCCACAGTTCATGTCTCTGATATTGTGATGCCTGCGGCTGGGGAGTCCTGATCCGTCTG
Organism: Schistocerca americana; assembly: GCF_021461395.2. Taxonomy (NCBI): domain Eukaryota; kingdom Metazoa; phylum Arthropoda; class Insecta; order Orthoptera; family Acrididae; genus Schistocerca; species Schistocerca americana. The sequence goes on along the minus strand of NW_025726577.1, from coordinate 732,518 downwards.
TCGATGTTGGTCTATTGACGATACTCCATAGACACGTTATGTGACTGCAAGCAGTTTGTGAAGAACGGTATCAAAAGGCTCCCAGAAATCTGGAAATTAATCGGTTTAAGATTGCTTGTAGATAGCTCTCATTACTTTGACTGAGTGAGAAGCTGGTTGTGTATCATAGGAACAATATGTGCTGAATCGGTCCAGAGTAAGTGTCGATATATCGATTTCTTCGAGATAATTCGTAATGTTCGAACACAGTGGATGTTATAGGTCATACTGAAAATCGATGTTACTCGTAGTGGTTCGTACTTCGGTGAATCTCTCCTATTTCCTTTCTTCACTGTAGGTGTCACATGCGGAACTTTTCAATCCTTAGGTGCAGACATTTTGTCGAGCTAGGTATAAAATTTGAATCGGAAAAAATGCCCTTATTAGGTAGTTTCAGTTGCTTCTCTACATCGACGGTATCTACTGCTAATTTACTCACGTTGGCAGCTGTTGCTGATTCGAATTCCGTAATATTTTCTACGTCTTATTTGGTGAAGGACTTTCGGAAAACCGTGTTTAGTGACTCCGTCGTAGCGGCACTTTGATTAGTAATATTACCGCTGTCATCTTGCAGAGTGGTACTGATTGTGTCTTGCCACTGGCGTACTTTACATACGACCAGAATCTCGCTTGGTTTGATGCCAGATGTAGATTCTATTGTGGGAAATATTAAAAGCTTCTCACACCGAAGCCTACTCTAAATTTTGAGTTTCTTTAAAACATCGGCAGTCTTGGAGATACTGTATTGTTTTAAATTTCACAACGTTTCCTGTTGTTTCTTCTTCGAAAGTGACCTGTTTTGTGCGCCATGGGAGAGCAGTTTCAGGTCATACTGATCTGTTGTTATAAATCTCTCGAATGCTGTCGATACTATTTTTTTTTAAATTGAAGTGAAAACCGGTCTAAGCCTGCATAGTTTTGAAAGCTTATGAAGTCATGAAGCTAACGTTATATATATATTTTTCTTTGATTCCCAGTGAAATTGGGTGTTAAGTTGTTCAGTCTAGCTGCAACAATCCGTGTAAGCGTCATGATGCCCCCAGTGTGCTCAGAATTATTTGTTACGGAATGGTCACTGAATGTTTTCGCAGACCTTGGCTCCGGAACCAAGTCCTTGAAATAAATTTCGGAAAAAGCATTTAGTGGATTTTCGGACAGTATTTTATACCTGTCACCGACCTTAATATGCACTGTCGCAAACATATAGAGTGTAGACTGGAGTCACCACCATTTACAAAGGCTATTCGGAGAGTAAGGTGCGATCGGCCGCGAAATGGAAACCACAGTGAAAATATAAAGTGTTTTGTTTGTAACAGCTATGCGATCATGATACTTCTATACACAGTCGGCACCCTGACTTAGATATTTGTCTTTGCGTTGTACCAACTTTCCGACATCCTTGTCATAGAAAGCAGCCACCTGTGCTGTCCGCCAATTCTCCGAGCTCTTCTGCAGCTCTCTGTCTGTTCCAAGAGTTTGTCCTGAAAGCGAGCAGGTCATATGAGCAGAAGGAATCAAGTTTGGGATGTATGGTGGACGATCAAAACTGCCCATCCAAAACGCTGCTGGAGCGTCTTCGTTGCCACAGCAGAAGGAAACACACGACAGGTACGTTATGCGGGGTTGCATGAAATCAGGCGAAACACAGTGCACGCACCCTTACTTGACAGGAGACACTATTTTCGAGTCATCCTTACGTGCTCACTGTGCGGTCAGAACTGGAAAGAGCGACGCGACGCGATCGATTACCATACTAGACTCACTGCCAGTCACATCTGTGTAAAGCATCATCGGATTTTCTCTGTGCTTTCCATTTTACAACTGATCGGATCTTACTTCCCAAATAGGGCTTTACGTGATTGTGTTAGCGTGGTACCTGTCTGACATGAGGATCAAAATTTCCTTGAACCTTTTAATAACTATAGATTCTCTATTGGGAGGTCGATGTGAAAATGTATTTCAGTCATAAACTATTAAATGGTATTAGGAGCTTGTGACTATCGGCCTTGGTGTGTATCGATGGTTGTGAGTAACCATTACACATTACAATTCAGTTTGCCTAAATCACGTGGGCGAGAACAGCACACATGTCAGCACACTAGTCCACCACAGATGCACTTGCCACTAAAGGACATGTTATGTCTTATTTGCGTAACGCGATCACTGCGGACGTGCGCCAAGAATACTCCACATGCTTACGTGTGTGTGTGGGAAGTGCGGCCACGAGTGCTGGCGTCATATCCTAGCTGTGACCGCAGGCGGTTAGCGATTTGCGTGAGCTGAAATCCTGTTTGTGCTCAAACTGCTCCTAATTTTGACAGCGGGGATGTGAGCGTCATAAGCATTACAGGCAATGTAAAATAAACTTTAGAATTTCCATCGTTGTGCAAGTGCGGAGAATCCAAAGCTGCTCCACATTTTTCAAGCTGCACCTCCCAAAACGATGAATCTGTCGACCTTGCCATGGCGGCGTTGCGTTCTCTGCCTCCTACACCTTTGGGCCTGACACCCAAGGATTTCTTTTCGTGGGGTTATGCGAAATACCTTGCGTGTACGTCTCCTTGCCGGAAACCATTCCAGAACATAAATCACACAGTTCTGCTACGCCACAAACTCCACATACGCTCTAAATGTGTGGCGTAAAATGGTTGCAGGCTTAAATGTTGTACATGTCACCAAGTGCTTCATACAAAGCACCTATAAAGAATCAATAACTAATTTTCTCTCTGTTTTATATCTACAGTCACTGGTAACCGCTTCATTCAGTTTTAACTGTATATCCTCAGCTACAAACACCAAATTAAAAAATTTTATATAAGAATCTGAAAAAAATAAGATTCAGTAGACATAGAGACGTCAGAGCAGGCAGTCTTACCTGGCCATTATCAATGCAAGGGAGAATACAGAGAACCTGTGATACCCTCATGTCTTTTATGAACCAAGAAAGATATTCCACACTGTAGACTACAATACTCCAATCCCACCTCCACCTCCACTGTTTAGCAACAAGGCCTTACAGAGGTGGGGTGGTGTATGTGCCTCAGTGATGCAAACGGCCGTACTGTAGATGCTACAACGTGCATGGGGCGTCTATGCAGGAGCCAGACCAACATATGGTTCCCCATGAGGGGCAGCAGCCTATTCCTTAGTTAGAGGGGACCAGAAGGTCTCGCCTTGCAACATTAGCCCACATGCCCTCCATACGTTGGCAAGCAGAAAAGAAGCTGTCATGCTCTCATCGATTCAGCATCTTAAATGATATACAGAACAAAGCTGAAGATAAGATGGCTAAATCGAATACGTAATGAAGAAGTATTGGGTCGAACTGATAGTAAACAGTACTGGTACTATCTGACTAATGGGAGGAATCGATTTGTAGGATATATCCTCAAGTATCAAGGAATCGTAATGGAAGGAATTGTGTGGTATTTATTTTTTTACAGAAAAATTTGAGAAGCTAAGCACTGAACGGTTGGAGGTATCTAAAATTCTTTACGTCATTAAGTACACCTAAAAGCATTACTTACAGATGTTAGCATCTATAGATTACATTCTGATGCACAAGTTAATTTGTTTAAATGGTTCAAATGGCTCTGAGCACTATGGGACTCAACATCTAAGGTCATCGGTCCCCTATAACTTAGAACTACTTAAACCTAACTAACCTAAGGACATCACACACATCCATGCCCCAGGCAGGATTCGAACCTGCGACCGTAGCGGTCGTGCGGTTCCAGACTGAAGCGCCTAGAACCGCTCGGCCACCAACGGCTGGCTTAATTTGTTTAAGATTTCTAGGCCTGTTGATTACAGAAGGCTATACAAACTTTCCCTCAGACAACTCAAACGTGTCCTACAGGATGTGCACAAAGCAAAGAGTGTGACTAAAGTTTTGGTCAAAGCTTTTTCCTTGGACGAGAGTATAAAATTGCACTAGATGTGTTCTTCAGAAGTACAATGCAATGTTGTTCTGGACATGCATGCATGCATATTCGAAGAAACACAGCATCGTATTTCTGAACAACATACACACTGCAACAACGTATTTGTCGGCAGACACCGGACAAGCGACTTTCAGTTAAAATGCCTCCCCATATTAGAATATACACTGTGGACGTGCGAGTCCAGGGGTTGCAAACACATGCTTGACAACATATCGAAGGCTGGGTGTGATCATGAAGAAAAGCAATTGAATGTACGCTAATGGGCATGATTTTATGCGCCAACTCGTCACATGAAGCCTTGTACGTCATTTAAACATATTGTAACACACTGGCACTTTTTCCTTTGTTTGTCAGCGATTGAAAGTTTATACTTTTTTCATATCTTGCCCTGTGCGACCAGCTCGTAGTTCTTGTTCGGCTTTCTCGTGAGCGTGAATGTTTTAGCAGTAACTTTCACTAATGTCGTAAATTTGACGTCAATCTATCACAACTAGTTGCCATCAATACTGGATCAGGATTAATATTTAATGAAGATTATTGAGACGATTACATTTTTTAAAGAAATGACATGAATTTTTTGTAAATATTGAGTAGGAATTTCTTGTTAATAATCAGTGATGAACTCTTCTCGGCTTATCAGCCAAGTGGTGACGTCGTCTTGTCGCAACGTTTCAACGAGTTTCGTACCCATCATCTTCTGGCGAACATCACGCCACCACTCGGCTGATAACCCGAGAAGAATTCATCAGTGGAATACGCCGAGAAAGACTGAAATCACATATACGTCTGAATCAGTGTTAGCTCAGCACCTGGCCACTTTATACACCATCACACCGACGCTAGCAGACCACACTGAGAGCGCAGTGAGAGGGCTTGTGGGCTTGCCACTTGGCAGTCAAGAAAATTAGTCGAGAAGAAGCTGACGGCAGCGCGACGGCACTGTCGTAGCGGCTGCGCGGACTGCAGGGACGCTGTCTTGTTGTCAGCACGGAAACAGTGGGCCGGCTGAGTAACGCCTGTCGGTGCTGCAATATCCTCCTGGAAAGGGTGCAAGCCAGTACACAGTTGTTGCTGTTTAGTATTTCTAGCTGCGTGCTACTCTTGCGAATACAAGTGCATATGGAACAATTTCCCAATTGGTTGGACAGGTCGTGGCTCATCAGCAACAGTGGCTCCCTTGAAATGGCCACCAAGAAGTCCTGACCTCACCACACCTGACAACACGTGATGGGGAGTCATTGAGGCACATGCATCTGCACGTCGTTATGCTGCAGACGAGGAACTGTGCAATGCTGTTCTAGGGGCACAGACACTAATCCCTCACCCTCTACGCACACACACACACAGCATGATAAGAGCTGCAGAGATGACGAATTTGCTAATATTGAGTTAGTGGATAAGCTGACAAAAAAATGTACTCTTTATGGAAATGGTAGGAGTGGGTGGTTTCAATCACCCTGCCCGTTTCCTCCAATCTGTTGACGACCCCACCTTAACCAGGTGCAACCAAAGACACCTTGAAACCAGCCATACCAAGATCCGTACAATTGAATATGACAGATCACCGCTTTTTACCCCCGCAACTACTGCCTCATGAAACCATCCTATCCAGTTTATCAACTCACTAAAATGCACAGGACTAACCATTGACTGGAAACTAACATGAAATCTGCACATACAAATCTTACAGGAAAATTATACAACAGAACAATAATTCTGTAGCCATTTACCGATCAAATATGAGAATTTGATCTTTGTAGTGTACTCCACACCTGCAAACGTGGAAATTGCCTTGTCTCATTTTCCAAGGCCTGGAGTGTCGCCGATATTCCTATGACACCCCTTCCAAACATCAGATGAATGACTACTGTCGATTGCCCAGCACCGTAAGACGTGCCTCAGTCCTACTGGAACTACAAATTCTTGATGTTGACGTAGAATAGGCCAGTAGGGGCTGTCTAAGGAAAGTGGCAGACGTAAATTAACGGTTAAGGCGGAGATGAACATTCTTGGGCACTAATATATATTTTTAGAAAACTGGGGTCGTCTGCATCAGCCGACATGTCTCCACAGGCCCTTACATAATCTAAGCTCTCGTATACTTAGTTTGAGCAGGACCCTCAGCTGATATACGGATTACTAAGTGTAGCTACTTCAGCGAAACCATATTGCCTGTGACAGGTATCGAACGAAACAGCGAGATCTGTTCCTGAAGAAAAGGAGGAAAGTTTGAACTTAAAAGTTCTTTTGTCATCGAGACCATTCGAACAGTGACATGGGCTCTCACTAGACAAGGATGAGGGCAAGAATCAACAGAACCCGTGTTCAAGGAAAAGCCACGCTGGTTGTCTGCAGTGGTTTGCCGAAACCACAAAAATTTAAATCTGGTAAGATGGACCGCAATTTCATCGTTACCTCTCGTAAACGCGGCGCCAAATATACCACGGCTATTTCTACACGTTTGTGGTTTCTGTCGACATTCCGCGTATGGTCATAGTGTGGGAATGTCAGGCACTCTAGCTGTATATCTCGCTTGGAACACGCACACAAACGCACACAAAAGAAATATTTGTGGAATAATGTTTGGAAAAACTGTTTGCCAAAGCATGAGGTTGCCACAATCTACAGGCTAGTAGTGTAATTAGTCATCCAGGAACTCGTGAAAGCTTCAATGCAACAGCGTGACCAGAGAAATCTCAGTTTGAAATGTGATGTCATAAGATACAGATTCTTCTACGATATTTCTGCAGCCTTGGTCCAGGGATAGTTCCGCATCGAGCGCCGGGTGAGAGGGTCGCCAGTTTGCTGACTCACCACAGTACGCGCGCACCTGGACAGCTTTCTCTCGGTGTCTTTCATGTCATCGTGTGAAGCACATCGTCGTGAGGACGTTAGTGTCAGTTGTTGTGTGAGTCCCCTGATAGCAGAGTAGTCCGCTCATAATATCGGCCATGGGTGTTCTGGGAAAAGGTAAAGACAGCTTCAGTTTCGACAAACCCACTGGTTCCTTCCAGCCTGGGTCTTTGGAGGTTCACAACTGGCTGAGTTCAAGAAACGTCTGATCAGGTTCATACAGTCTATTTTCATTCTGATATGTCTTTCTCCTTAAGTTTTTGGATCAACTACAAATAGATAAGTTGCTTTAGGCTCCATGTTCTCAGGTTCCGTTTAAGCACTGAGATGGTTCCAGAAGTATGCTGCTTCCTGGTAACGAGGAACTGAAGTATACAAATGTCTGAGGGCTTAATATCCCACCAGAAGCTGACAACGGTTGACATATCTCTCTTATAGTAAAGTGAGGGGTTTACACTGCCAAGCAAGTCCATTCAATACCGGTTGTAATGTTATAGCAGGGTCCGTTCAGTGGACATGGTATTCAAACAAAACAAAGTTTTAAGATTGTAACTGAAGGCATCGAGGAGTTACGGACGTTTATGCAGCGTGTTTTGAAACACGAAGAGCAGAGACGCACCGCGCCGTCTGGCCCAATGGTGTAGTTTGCTTTGATATAGGACCGTGTGGCGACGTAAAAAAGTACTAATTTCCACAGTAGAATGAATGTAAAGTAACAGAAAGTGTTTAATATGTGATTACATGTGAAGAGAAAGTAGTTTTTGCGTATTTCTTTTCGGTTTGTATTTGCGTCTTTGAGTGCGCTTTTGCCTCGGAAAGTGGGGGCGTATCGAGTTGAAATTTTTATGACGTACTAAGGTCACTGGTCGATTGGCGGTGTCAAAGTTTTAAGTTTGTAAGTGAAGGCATGGAGGCGTTATGGATGTTTATACAGCGTGTTTTGAAACACGATGAGAAGAGACACGCCAAGCCGTCTGGCCCAATGGTGTAGTTTGCTTTGATATAGGACCGTGTGGCGACGTAAAAAAATACTAGTCTCCACAGTAGAATGAGTGGAAAGTAACGTCGATCTGCAGTAAGATTTGGAACATACACTGGGTTCGAACATTATGAATTGTCTCGAAGAAAACGGTCTACTGAGACATACTCACCACCGATTCAGTAAATTTCGTTCTTGTGAGGCACACCTAGCTTTCATAGTAGCGAGTGCTGTCGACAACGGACTTTGAACTGGTTCTTTTCTTGATTTCCTGAAGGCTTTTGATAACATTTCTCAGAAACGGCTTGTAATCATTTTGCAAACCCATTGAATTTTGTCCTAGTTGTGCGACCGTATCCGTCATTTCCTGGCGGAAGGGTCACTGGGCGTACTAACTGACGGAAAGTCATCGAGTAAATCAGAAATGCCATTAGGGGTACGAAAGGGAAGGGTTATAAACCGTCTGTTGTCCCTAATCTGTATAAACGATTTAGGAGACAATTTGAACAGCTTTGTCAGAGTGTTTGCACATTATTCTGCCGTTAACCCTCTAGTAAAGTTGACATAAGATCAAAACCAATCGCCAAATGCCAATTTATTTAGCCAAAGTGACAACTGACTGTAAACAATGTACAGAGGTAGGTCATGCACATGAATACGAAAAGAGATCCTTCACGTACCGGATACGTAATAAATCACACAAATATAAAAACTGTCAGTTCAACTAAATACCTAGGAATTATGAACTATACGAATTTGAACGATGTTACAGAAAATGTTGTCGGAAAAGGAACCGAAGACTTCGTTTCGCTGGAGTCCATAATCTTGTTAGTATTGTTAGTTCATCTACATTCTAACTTATATTTCTAATACCCAGTGTCAAATTGGAAGTGCTGGTACTGTTGATGAGATTTGATACACCTGCCTACCTGATCCTGGAGCGCTGCGGATCTCGCTCGTAACGGCGGCCGGCCATTCCGCGTCCGGCGGCATTGGGTAGGTGCCCCTCAGCCTTTGTTGGTTTGTTTATTGACTATTTTGGTCCGTAATAAATTCCCTCATAATCTTAAGTGATACCTCGTTTGCCAAACTATTTAGGATATGATAGGTGTCAGCTCGTCGTATTATGGAGAAGATGTCTCTGTTCGGTAGTTGTTGTCATAAATCATACGCTACGTCGTCATATGTAGGACAGTTATAGATGATATGTTCAGGTGTGCCGTCCCGAACACCACAGTCACACGCTGGTGTAGTCCGTTCACCAAATCGACGTAAGTATATGGGATATTGCCCATGCCCTGTAAGATAATGGAGCAGTCCTCTACTTGGCTCAAAGAAACCCATCTCTAATCTTTCCTTGTTATCAGTGAGCAGTTGAAATACCCTTCTCCCCGTTTCTTCATTTTCCCATGATTACTGCCATAGCTCCTGCCCCCTTCCTCTGATAGCAAACTTGTCACCTAACTGTACCCCCATGATTTCCCTGGTCTTTCCTTTGGTTATCCAGTACCATGCTGCCTGCTCCCGTATATTGATGTGTAATGGATACAGCCTCATTAACACCAACAACGCCGTCCCCCTCCCCAGGAGGAGTTCGATATGCCCAACAGAGCGTAACAGCATATTCCTCTGCACCCTTCTCACGGTCATGGCAGGCCTCGTGAGCCTGTGTGCCCAGACCCCACACCTGTATCCTACTATTGATGTTGAAATACTATTGTGATAGAGTTTAATGAGATTGGGTATCATATGGAATCTTTTATGACCTATGTTGATGAGATTGTTTAAAACTTGTAGGGCTCATTGAGATATGGTGTCTATATCTGATGTATAATTCCACTTTTCATGAATTATAACCCCTAAATATCTGGCCTCGCGGCGCCGTAGAACTGGTGTTTCTTTGATTCTAACGGTTGGATTTCTAATCAGGCTACCTTTCAGCAATAGATACGTGGATCTGTGTGGTACAATCCTTATTTTTGCTTCGTGGCACCATTCTAAAAGCGATGTTATTGTTTTTTCCACTTTCGGTTCTAGGTTTTCACCGCTATGGCCACCAACCAGCAGGAGGTCATCTGCGTAGGCTGTCACGTCTAGTACGTCCTAGCTGAGATATAATTTCTCTAGCAGAGGTTCTATATTTACATTCCAAGAGAGTGTCCCCAGAACCCTTTGTGATGGTTTTACTTATTTTTCCGCTGGGTGATGATAACAAAACCTCCCTGTCCTCGTAACAGCTCCTCAGACAGCCACAGCGGGGCCCTGAACACTCCTTCTCACACAAGGGGGAGAAGAGCGAGGGCCACCACAGGTTGTCGAAGGCGTCACTGATGTCCACCATGATGCCTACCACATACTTGCGTGGGGCTGAGCTGCAGACTTCAGCCACCAGGGCAGTTGCGTCAGACACTGATTGCCCCAGCCAAAAGCTAAACTGCCTGTCACTCATCCCGCGCAGCATCCTGTTTATCGCCAGACTGTCTGCCAAAAACTTCTCTATTAATTTCCCCAGGATATCTAGGAGACATATCGACCTGTAGGAATTGGCTTCCTTGTGGTCCTTATCTTTTCCTTTCCTTATAATTACCAAATTTGCCTTTTCCCAATTTTCGGAAATTTACCAAGCCTTAGGCATTCATTGAAGAGCCCTGTCAGAGGTCCTATTAGCTGAGGGGCGAGGAATTGTACAACCTCTGCTACTATGCCATCTGGTTTTGGAGCCTTCCCCCTTCTGAAAGATTTAATATGTACTGCCACTTCTTCCTTCTAAAAGGGGCACACCATGGTGTTGTTGCTCTACTCTACATTATGTTCCCTACAGATATGGCATTGAATCTCATTGTCCTCATTCTCCTCATCATCTGGTAACAGAATCTGTAGAAGGACCTCGGCAGACTCCTGCCAGGACTCTGTCATTTGGTCGCCATCTCTGATTGTCGAGAGAACCTTGAGAGATCTTATTTTTTCTCTCTGACCAACTTATAGGGGACTCCCCTATGGGCAGTGGCCAGTTGGTGCAGCACATATCTTTCCCAGCTTTTAACCCTAACCCCCTCAGTTCTTTCTGGAATACCTTTCTGGCTGCCCTGTATCGCTGCAGCCAGAACTGTTTTTCTTGCCAGACGACACATTGCTGGTAACCATTAAGCATGGTACTTTAACGAAAGTATTTACTGTTTCTTTGCCATATTTACCGAGTGTATATGACAGAATAGATACCATTGTACGCACATTAATCTCTTACTTCGTTCTCGAGGTTCCTACTTGAGACGTGCAATAGTTTCAACGTAAATGTAGCACATTTTGCCTCGAATTCCTTTTCTGTAAATTTACTTAATTGAATTTCACGCCAGCCGCTGTGGCCGAGCTATTCTACCGCTTCAGTCCCGAACCGCGGTGCTGCTATGGTCGCAGGTTCTAATCCTGTCTCGGCCATGGATGTGTGTGATGTCCTTAAGTTGGTTAGGTTTAAATAGTTCTCAGTCTAGGGGACTGATGACCTCTGATGTTGTCCCATAGTGCTGAGAGCCATTTGAACTATTTTTTTGAGAATTTCACGAAAACAACTCCGTCCTTCTGTCAAACACTGCGGTTTGAATGCCACAACCACCTCTGTTACTTCTGCGTATGCCCAGTCCTAGCTCTCCTTCTGATTTGGCTCCATACCCGCTGTCATGCCGACTTGACCAGGTCTCCAGGTGCTGCAGTAGCAGTCTACATCTACATCTACATTTACATAGATACTCCGCAAATCCCATTTAAGTGCCTGTCAGAGGGTTCATGGAACCACCTTCACAATTCTCTGTTATTTCAACCAAGTATAGCGCGTGGAAAATACAACGCTTATATATTTCCGTGCGACCTCTGATTTCCCTTATTTTATTATGATGATCGTTTCTTCATATGTAGGTCGGCGTACACATTCAGGTTCAGGTTCTTCATGTCGTTCAAAATCAGCGTATCTATACATTGAAACGTCGTGCATTTCTGTATCATCCCCATTACATTTCTGAATTGTACGTTAAACACTGAAGAGCCAAAGAAACTGCTACACCGGCCTAATGTCATGTAGGGCCCTCGTGAGCTCACAGAAGTGCCGCAACACGACTCATGTCTGAATGAGTTCTGGGGGAAATAACACCATGAATCGTGCAGGGCTGTCCATTAATCTGTGAGAGTACGAGCGGCTGGAGATCTCTTCTGAACAGCACGTTGCAAGGCACACCACATATGCTCAATAATGTTCGTGTCTGAGATTTTTGGGCCAGCGGAGGTGTTTAAACTCAGAAGAGTGTTCCTGGAGCTACTCTGTAGCAATTGTGGACGTGTAGGGTGTCGCATTGTCCTGCTGGAAATGTCCAAATCCGTCGGAATGCACAATGGACATGAATGAGGTGATCAGACAGGATTCGTATGTACGTGTCACCTGTCACAGTCGAATCTAGACGTATCAGGGGTCCCATATCAGCCAATAACGGCACACACCCAACACCATTACAGAGCCTCCACCAGCATGAACAGTCCCCTGCTGACATGCAGAGTCCTCGGATTCATGAGGTTTCCTCTATACCCGTACACGTCCATCCGCTCGATACAACTCTTACCTTTCATTTTCTTTGGTTGATAATACTAAGTTTATGACACTAGTTAAGTCATTAGATGCGAGGTATTCTTCGGCTTCCTGGAGGACCCTGACAAAAAGACTTAAATTAAGGACGTTTTTAGCAACATACTGGCTGAAACAAAATATCAGTACAACGAAAAACCAGACAATGTGGGATATTTCACTTTTTTATTCACTTGATAGCTAGTTTCGAGCCAGGACCCATTATCTTCCTTTTACGAGTTGCCACCCGCTCAGGATGCGTTGCTTATAGCGACTATGAGACATTAGAGCGACTGCTGTGAGGTACGTAGGTTGTTCTTGAACGTGAGCCAGATTATCTGAAAAACAATTAGAACCAGAGGCAATTCTGATCAGCACGCATGAGGGGAATCAGGCATCACATCTGGGTAAAGAGGTAGGACATCCTGGCCACCAATCGGCTTAATGGGAGTAACAGGAGAAAGTCGGTAAGAGGTCGTCGGAAAGGGTGACTTAAACGGAACAGACAAATTTAGAGGCGTCTCAGTTTTTCTTTTGTTTAATCATTGCAACACCAGAAATCCCAACGACTTCCCCACACCTGTATGTTTCTGGAAGATGCTAGGACACACACCAGCCATCTCAACTTCCTTTTTCGCACCATCGATCCCACCAGTAGAGCAGGAGTCAGCACTACGGTATATAACAACCAACAGACTCACTTCAGGGGGCGCTGTGTGAGGAGTAGATGTACCCAACTGCTCTCTGTCCTGTATACGACATCTCTTGTGTTGCACTGCGGACACAGCTAGTCTGTTAACAACAATTTCACGACCCTGCAACGAAGTTCAAACTGAAAAGTCAGGAGCAGGTAGATGCGCATTCATCTGTTGCTCCATTCCACCTGGCTAAGACGTGGAAACAATCTCGTGGGCAGTAGAAACGAGATCGGCAACACCAATTTCGATGCTGTTCCAAGGGGGACTTCAACACAATTATCCTCCACTAGCAATTAGATCAGAGGTGGCCACTTTAGGTGATGAGAAAGAACTTTGCCACTTCCTCATTATATGTTGTATGAATGCGGTACTGACAAAACAGTAGATGGGAAGGAGTGTTGTTCTTTACTACCATCTCCACTGAACGGATCCTTCTGTAACTCTGTGAAGGATATTGAGTGGACTAGCGTTCAGATCGTATACCCCTCGCATCAGTGTAAGAGACCAAAGTAAACTGTTGTTTCACACGAGGACACGAGAACGCTGAGGGAAAGCTGTCCAGGTATGTGCGTACTGTGGTGAGGCAGTAAACTGGCGACCCTCCCACCTGGTGCTCGATGCGGAACTACCCTTGGACCACGGGTGCAGAAATATCATAGAAGAATCAATACCTTATGATGTCATATTTGCAAATCAGATTTGTCTGGTCACTGTGTTGCGTTGGAACTGTTCACGAATTTCTGAGTGACTATTTACGCAACTTGTCTATAGAATGCGGCAGACGAAGGCTTTGGCAACAAATTTCTCTGAACATTATTCGACAGTAGTCATTCATTTGATGTTCACAGGGGGCGTTCATAGAAAATACCAGCTCTGGAAAATGAGACAAGTCAATTCCCAGGTTTGGAGGTGTGGAGTACAGTAGAGGGATACAGTTCCCATGTTTGGTCAGTAAGTAGCTACAGAAATATCCTGTTGTACACTTTTCTTGTATGATTTGTACTTGCAGTTTTCACGTTTCTTTACAGTCGAGGCGTAGTTATGTGTATTTTAGTGAGTTAGTAATTTGGATAGCATATTTCCATGAGGCAGTAGTTATGAGGATGAAAAGTGGTTGTTTGTCTTATACAATTGCCTGGGTTTTGGAATGGCTAGATTCAAGGTGTGTCTGGTTACCATGGTTGATGATTCAAATGGCTCTGAACACTATGGGACTCAACATCTTAGGTCATAACTCCCCTAGAACTTAGAACTACTTAAACTTAACAAACCTAAGGACATCACACACACTCATGCCCGTGGCAGGATTCGAACCTGCGACCATAGCAGTCGTGCGGTTCCGGACTACAGCGCCAGAACCGCTAGACCACCGCGGCCGGCACCATGGTTGAGGTGGGATGGTCAACACATTGGAGGAAATGGACAGGATGTCTGAACCCGGCCGCTCCTAATGTTTCCATAACCAGTACATCTTCTTGTCAATAAGAGTAGGATTCACTTGGAACTTCTCCTTCACTGACTATGTTCTGAAACTTATCCACTACCTCAATAAGAACAAATTTGTCATCTTTGCAGCTCTTAACCTTTACGTCTGTGTGTGTGAGTGTGTGTATTTACAGGGTGAGGGACTGGTGCCTGTACCACTGGTATAGACAGAACACTACCGCGTGTTACTGCTCTCACCCAGCGCAATGTATTAATTTTCATCGCTACAGTAGTCATTGCATTATCACACAATGGGTAAATAGTTCTTTATTTCTTTCTTTGTCACTGTGTTGTGTTTCTATCTAACTGCAGATGATACAGCGCTTTACTGTCTGCTGTTCTCATCTGAGGGTGTGTACTTGCGTTTTGGTTTTGGAGCGAACGTGGAACGCCACATTCACGTTCAGGAGAAAGTGGAACAGGAAGTACGAGCTGGTCGCACAGAGAAATAAATTTAAAAAAAATGTGAAGCTTCAGTCACAAACAAACACAGGAATAGATGCCAGTGTCCTACCAACTATTTAATTGTCATTCAAACACTTATGTAACGATATGGCGCATAAAATCTTGTCCACTAGCGTAAATTCACTTGCTTTTCTTCAAGACCAGACCATGATTTCCATATGTCGTCAACCATATGTCTGCAACCCCTTGCACTCGTACTGAGACTAAATATATTCCCCAACAGGTGAGACATGTTAATTGACAATCTATTGCCCGGTATTGGCGGATAAATGCAATACTGCAGTTCCTGTGTTGTTCATAAATACGATGGAATGTTTCCTCGAAAATGCATGCGTCCGTATTTGCATGCATGTCCGAAAGGACATTACAGTGTACTTCTGAAGAACATATGTAGAGCAGTATAATACTGGCCCACGAAAAGCTCTCGTGCAAAGCAAAAATATTGACCAATATTTTAGTCACACTCTCTAGTTTGTTTACGTCCGTAGGACATGTTTGAGTTGTGGTCTGAGGGAAAGTCTGTATAGTTCTTTGTCATCAGCAGGACTGGAAATTATGAACAATGTGTCGCAAATTGACTTGCGCACCAGGATGTAACGTATGGATGCTAATATCTGTATCTAATGCTTTTAGGTGTACCTAGTGACGTAAGGAATTTCTGATACCTCCAGCAATTGATTGCTCGCTTTTCCGATTTTTTTTGCACTACCTCACACTTCCTTCGGTTACCTACTTAACGATTCCTTGATATCTGAGGATGTATCCTGTCAATCGATTCCTTCTATTAGTCTATTAGTCTATTGTTTCCTATCAGTTCGATCCTGTACCTCTTCATTATTTATTCTATTTCACCATCTTATCTTCAGAATTATTCTGTATCACATTTCAGATTCTGCTACGATGGGAGCATGACACTTGTATTTTCTGCTTGCCATCATCCGCCATAACACCAACGTATGGAGGGCGTGTGGGCTAATGTTGCAGGGCCAGACCTTCTGACACTCATCTGGACTGGCCCCCTCTAACTAAACAACAGGCTGCCCTCCTGTTCGGGAACCACATGTTGGTCTGGCCGCTGTATAGACGCCCCTTCCACGTTGTTGCACCTGTAGTATGGCTGTCTGCATCACTGAGGCACGCAGGCCACCCCAGTCTTGCATAGCCTTGCTGCTAAACAGTGGAGGTGGAGGTGGAAATGGAGTATTGTAGCCTACGCTGTCCAATATTTTCCTTGGTTCGTAAATGACATGAGGGTATCACAGGCTCTCTATATTGTCCCTTGCACTGATAATCGCCAGGTAAAATTGTCTAGACGTCTGCTGAATCCTTTTAGTCTTCTGAGTCTTTCTTCATATTCTTATGTAAAATTTATAAATTACGTATTTGTATCTCTAGGTATACAGATAAAACAGAATGAATCGATTACCAGTGGCTGTAGATATTCCGTACGGAGCAAATTTAGATTCTTTATAGGTATTTTGTGTGAAGCCCTTGTCGACACAGACAGTATTTAAGCGAGAACATTTCGTATCACAGATTTAGATGCGTCTGTGGATGAATTGTCGCATCAGAAATGAGCGATTTGTGTTGTGTAATGGTTTTAGACATAGGTATTTCACATAACCCCTGGAAAAGAAATGAGTTGGTGTCAGGGCCAGAACTCTAGTCGGCAAGTAACGCAGTGCCGTCATGGCAAGGACGACGGATTCAACGTTTTGGGAGGTGCTGATTCTAAAGTGTGCAGCTGCTTCCGATTCGCAGCTCTTGCGTAACGACGGAAATTCTGAAGTTAATTTTACATTCTCTGTAATGCTTATCAATGTACTGGTAAGTGTTAGCTGCAGTCATGTGTCACCGCTGTAGTGATTTTGGGTTGGCCCGTACGGTGGGCCCCAAACTGTACGGTCTCGGTCCGTGTCGCTGGCCTCCCACGCCCTGCAATATAACGCCCACAGCCGCGCTGTCGCAACCGGGACTCAGTTTGGAGCACAAACAGGATTTCAGCTGACCGCAAACTGCTGTCCGCCTGCGGTCACAGCTGGGATATGACGCCAGCACTCTTGCCTGCTCTTCCCACACACACTCACGTAAAAAGCTGGAGTATTCCTGGCGCACATCCGCAATGATCTTCCTGCGTCAGTAGCTTGCCACTAAAGGATAAACATGTCCTTAAAAGGCAAGTGCGTCTATACCGTACGGAGACCTGTGTGTAGCACATCCTGACACTTAACACTAGCTTTAAAATGGTTATGAATATTCCTAGCTAGGTTTGGAAAGTCATCTACCAGCTTCACTGACACATATGTGAAAATGTGAAATATGCATTTGAGTATAATTAGTCCAGGACATCGTTCAGTTAAGCGAGTAGCAACAGTGTTTCTTGATCGCAACATACAATTGCAATCAGCACAAGTAAATCTTATAAGATTGTTTCGAGAAACATTGTACTCAGAAAATGGAAGCATTATATTATTATAAAGATTTTTACTTGTTGCATCTTATCATATTCGCCATGTTTTAAAATTTCGCAAACGTTCCGAAAATTACGTCAGTTTTATTTGTGTCCTTATCAAAATATCAAACCAAAACACACGAGGTTTTAACATATTCTACATCTGTTGACTCATCAGTGAGAACACTGAATTCAGTGTGTCTCAGTTTTCTTGAAAATTGGTTCTGCGTTTTTATGGCTCTCTCCTATCACATTGTTTACGATCTGGAAACATTCAATTCAACGCAGTTGAGTAGCATCTGAAATTTTAGAATCAGGGAAACAACTCTCGACTACGTCCTCCAGCTGATTTACTACAATCAAGAGAAGACTGTTCTGCCACGAATCCTGTCAAGTAAACATTGGATGATTGAACAGTGGAAACACGCTGTATGGAGTGACGAATCACGGTACAGAATGTGGCGATCCGATGGTAGGGTGTGGGTATGGCGTATGCCCGGTGAATGTCATAGGCCGGCGTGTGTAGTGCCGACAGTAAAATTCGGAGGCAGTAGTGTTATGGTGCGGTCGTATTTTCCATGAGTGGGGCTTCCACGTCTTCTTCTTTTGCCTGGTACTATCATAGCACAGACCTACATTAATCTTTTAAGCACCTTCTTGCTTCCCAATATTGAAGAGCAATTCGGGGATAGTAATCGCATCTTTCAACACGGTCGAGCACCTCTTCATAATGCACGGCATTTGGGGGAGTGGTTGGACTAAAAAATCTTCTCTGTAACGGACAGGCCTGCACAGATTCCTGACCTAACTTATATGGAACACCTTTGGGATGTTTTGGAGCCCGTGCCAGGCCTCAACGACCAACATCGATACCTCTCCTCAGTGCAGCACTCCGTGAAGAATGAGCTGCCATTCCCCAAGAAACTTTCCACAACCTGATTGAACATATGCCTGCTAGAGGTGTCATCAAGGCTAAGGAAGGGCTAATACCATGTTGAATTCCAGTATTACCGATGGAGGGTGCCACGAACTTGTGAATCATTTTCAGAAAGGTGTTCAGATAGTTTCTTAATGGAAAAAATAAAAGGTATTCATATGATGTGGGCTATAAACTGAAAGTAATGGCGTATGCAGAAGAACATGGAAACAGAGCAGCTGAGTGGCATTTCGGCCGTCCAACAATAGAAATGGTGGCTCCATCTTGGTGTGGGCTGTCTTCCACGGAACAGACTGGGTCCTCTGGCCCAGCTGAATCAATCATTGGCTAGAGATGGTTATGCTTGGGTATTTGCAGCCATTCATGGACTATCTTCCCAAACAACAATGCGCCATGTCACCAGGACACAATTGCTCGCTACGGATTTGAAGAACAATCTGGACAGTTAGAGCATGATTTGGCCATCCGCACAGCCCGACAGGCGTCCCGCCCAACATTTATGGGACGAAATCACTCCGTGCACAGAATCCTGTGCTGGGAACAAACACCATGGCTCAGTAGCAGTGCAGGGGCTTCCTACGTCCTGTTGAGTCCCGCCACGTCGACTTGTCGGACTACGCCAGGCAAGAGGAGGTCCGGCACGACGTTAGGAGGTGCCCCATGACTGTTACTGATGGTAAGTGGAAACCAGCTGTTTAGCTGATTTACTTTCCGCTGGGCGACATTCCCTACATCTACACGTAATAATTACTGAGTAAGGCGGTGCATGGCGTAGGGAAAATCGTGTCTGTACTATTTATTTCCTTCCATACCCCATTCACGTAAAAATGACTGTCCGTAAGCCACCATACGCAGACTAACCTCTCTCATCTTATCCTCATTCTTCCAACGCGAGATACACAATGAGGTGGGATACCTCATTACACCGTGTGGGACCTCCTTTTGCCCAGTGTAGTACAGCAACTTAATGTGGCATGGCCTCAACAAGTCATTGGAAGTCCCCTCCAGAAATACTGACCCATACTGCCTCTAACAGCCTTCCATAATTGCAAAAGTGTTGCCAGTGCAGGATTTTGTGTATTAACTGACATCCCTATTATGTTCCATATGTGTACCATGGGTGGCAAGATCATTCTCTCGAATTGCACAGAACGTTCTTCAAACCAATCCGAACAGTTATGACCTGGTGACATGGTGCATTGTCGTCCATACAAATTATGTCGTTGTTTGGGAACATGAAGTCCATGACTGGCTGCAAGTGGTGTCCAGGTAGCCAAACATAACCATTTCCAGTAAATCATCGGTTGAGTTGGACCAGAGGACCCAGTCCATTCTACCTAAAGACATCCCACACTATTATGGAGCCATCACCAGTTTGTGAAGTGCCTTGTTCACAAATTGGATCCAGGGCTTAGTGGGGTCTGTGCCATACTTTAACGCTAGTATCAGCTCTCACCGACTGAATCAGGACTCTTCTAGCCAGGTCACAGTCTTTCAGTCATCTGCGGCCCCACCGAGATGGTCACGAGCCCAGGAGAGGCGCTGCAGGCCATGTTGTGCTGTTAGCCATAAGCGGATACTACGAAAGGCTCTACAGGGAGGCAATCGAAATCGCTAAGCACCCTAATAATTTCAATAGAAAGGTGGAGGGCGTGATATTAAACGGTATATGGATGCCGGTGTTAAAGAAGGTGTGTACCACCGGTCCACTACTGGGTAATGGCAACGGCGATCGACGGTGATGGACAACAGCCAATTGCACAGACGTTTTCAAAACACGTGACGTCAGGCCCGGTGCGGGAGCGCGCGGACACGGAATTTAGCGGCAATCAGTAGCGAGCCAGTGGGTGTGTTGGACCTTCCATCGAGCTACACATCCCCTTGAAGATGCCTCCCGCAGTCGGAGACGAAACGTTGGGAATTCACACACACTTCATCAACCGACCACGGCGTAACAGCCCGGATAATTATAATGGACAGTCTGGATGATTGTCTGATCTGGCATTGCAACACTAACCATAGTGGCCTTGCTGTGCTGGTACTTTGAATGGCTGCAAATAAAGGGGAAACTGCAGCTGTCATTTTTCCTGAGGGCATGCAGCTCTACTGTATGGTTAAATGATGATGGAGTCCTGTTGGGTAAAATATTCCGGAGGTGAAATAGTCCCCCATTTGGATCTCCAGGTGGTGTTACTCAGGAGGATGTTGTTATCAGTAGAAAGAAAACTGGAGTTCTATGGATCGGAGCATGGCAAAGATAGATACAAAGTCCATACCAACCACAGTAGTACAAGTTTATATGCCAACCAGCTCCGCAGATGACGAAGAGGTTTGATGAAATGTATGATGAGATAAAATAAATTTTTCAGATAATGAAGGGAGAAGAAAATTTAATAGTCATGGGGGACTGGAACTCGATAGTAGGAAAAGGAAGGGAAGGAAACGTAGTAGATGAATATGGAATGGGAGTAAGGAACGAAATAGGAAGCCGCCTGGTAGAATTTTGCACAGAGCATAACTTAATCATAGCTAACACTTGGTTCAAGAATCATAAAAGAAGGTTGTATACATGGAAGAAGCCTGGAAATACTGCAAGGTATCAGATAGATTATATAATGGTAAGACAGAGATTCAGGAACCAGGTTTTAAATTGTAAAACATTTCCAGGGGCAGATGTTGACTCTGACCACAATCTATTGGTTATGAACTGTAGATTAAAACTGAAGAAACAGCAAAAAGGTGGGAAATTTAGGAGATGGGACCTGGATAAGCTGAAAGAACCAGAGGTTGTAGGGAGCTTCAGGGAGGGCATTAGGGAACGTTTGACAAGTATGGGGGAAAGAAATACAGTAGAAGAAGAATGGGTAGCTTTGAGAGACGAAATAGTGAAGGTAGCAGTGGATCAAGCAGGTAAAAAGACGAGGGCTAATAGAAATCCTTGGGTAATAGAAGAGATATTGAATTTAATTGATGAAAGGAGAAAATATAAAAATGCAGTAAATGAAGCAGGCAAAAAGGAATACAAACGTCTCAAAAATGAGATCTACAGGAAGTGCAAAATGGCTGATCAGGGATGGCTATAGGACAAATGTAAGGATGTAGAGGCGCTTATCACTAGGGGTAAGATAGATACTGCCTACAAGAAAATTAACGGAAACTTTGGAGAAAAGAGAACCACTTGCATGAATAGTAAGAGCGCAGATGGAAACCCAGTTCTAAGCAAAGAAGTGTAAGCAGAAAAGTGGAAGGCGTATATAGAGGATCTATGCAAGTGTGATGTTCTTGAGGACAATATTACAGAAATGGAAGAGAATGTAGCTGAAGATGAAATAGGAGATATGATACTGCGTGAAGAGTTTGACAGAGCACTGAAACCCCTAAGTCGAAACAAGGCCCTGGGAGTAGACAACATTCCATTAGAACTACTGACAGCCTTGGGAGAGCCAGGCCTAACAAAACTCTACCATCCAGTGAGCAAGATGTATGAGACAGGCGAAATACCCTCAGACTTCAAGAAGAATATAATGATTCCAATCCCAAAGAAAGCAGGTGTTGACAGATGTGAAAATGACCGAAATATCAGATTAATAAACCACAGCTGCAAAATACGAATACGAATTCTGTACAGACGAATGGAAAGAGTGGTAGAAGCCGACTTCGGAGAAGATCAGTTTGGATTCCGAAGAAATGTTGGAACACGTGAGGCAATACTGGCCCTACGACGTATCTTAGATTAAGGAAAGACAAAACTACGTTTCTAGCATTTGCAGACTTACAGAAAGCGTTTGACAATGTTGACTGGAATATTCTCTTTCAAATTCTGAAGGTGGCAGTGGTAAAATACAGGGAACGAAAGGCTATTTACAAGTTGTACAGAAACCAGATGGCAGTTATAAAAGTAGAGGGGCATGAAAGAGAAGCAGTGGTTGGGAATTGAGTGAGACAGGGTTGTAGCCTATCCCCAATGTTATTCAATCGGTATATTGAGCAAGCAGTAAAGGAAACAGAAGAAAAATTCGGAGTAGGAATTAAAATGTACGGAGAAGAAAATAAAAACTTTGCGATTATCCGATGACATTTTAGTTCTGTCAGAGACAGCAACGGACTTGGAAGAACAGTTGAACGGAATGGACAGTGTCTTGAAAGGGGGATATAAGATAGAAATCAACAAAAGCAAAACGAGGATAATGGAATGTAGTCGAATTAGATCGGGTGATGCTGCGGGAATTAGATTAGGAAATGAGACGCTTAAAGTAGTAAATGAGATTCGCTATTTTGGGAGCAAGTAACTGATGATGGTCGAAGTAGAGAGGATATAAAATGTAGAGTGGTAATGGCATGGAAAGCGTTTCTGAAGAAGAGAAATTTGTTAACATCGAGAATAGATTTAAGTGTCAGGACGTCGTTTCTGAAAGTATTTGTATGGAGTTTAGCCATGTATGGAAGTGAAACGTGGACAATAAATAGTTTAGACAAGAAGGGAATAGGAAATTTCGAAATGTGGTGCTACAGAAAAATGCTGAAGATTAGATGGGTATATCACACAAGTACTGAGGAAGTACTGAATAGAATTGGAGAGAAGAGAAAGTTGTGGCACAACTTGACCAGAAGAAGGGATCGGTTGGTAGGGAATATTTTAGGGCATCAAGGGATCAGCAATTTAGTTTTGGAGGACAGTGTGGAGGGTAAAAATCGTAGAGTGAGCCCAGGAGATAAATACACTCAACAGATTGAGGAGGATGTAGGTTGCAGTTGGTACTGGGAGATGAAGAACCTTAGACAGGATAGAGTAGCATGGAGAGCTGCATCAAACGAATGAAGACCACAACAGCATTAAAGTTACGTAAATGTTTCCATCTCATGTAAATAAATAACTCTTTTAATACCATGTGTGCATTTGCGTTGTAGAACGAGGAGACTGGGTAACCACAACAACATCCTCTCTCTTGCTTCCTTGCAGTACACGGCTCTACACCGTTCAGCTGCTGTCCCATGACTTTAGGCGTCTCTGACGGAATTACAGTGTCATATACAAATCATCAAGATTTTACTTCTGGTCGCTGAACTTTCATTTCCTCACTAATCCCCTCTTCCTACTCCTTTACGTTTCTCTGGATGTACAGACTGAATAGCATGGGGGTAGGCTACAACTCTGCTTCATTCTCTTCATCTCATTCGACTCTTGAAACGTCAGTATTGTTTCTGGTTTATGTGTGAACTGTAGATAATTGAAAAGATGTTGTTACAGTCAGTATTTTCAAAAGCTACCTCTGAATCTATAACCGCTGTAAACTATGAAACCACATATGTAACACTGCTGTGTTTAAAGCTTCAAAGTGTGTGAGTATTTTACTATCTGTACTGAACTATCGCCTGGTGTGAAGCAATAGCGCGGAAGCTTCATCATAGTCCGATCAAATAAATCACAACAGTTCAATCGCCATTGACCATTAATAAATAATGATGGTCAGATTTGAATGAAGATCTCGGAATAAAAGGGACACCATTTTAGTTAGCAGAAAAATCGTCGCCCTATGTTCTCCGTGGAGCCAAGCGAACGCCATTAAAGGCTACACAATCCATATGTTGAAACTAGCACCCAATTTTAAGCACCACGAACAAAAGATCTGTCGTTCCTGGAGGACATGACCGTGACACCTTGTAACGCCGACTCTAGCCTAGATAATAGCCTTAGTTCGTCTACAAGAAGATCCACGAGTTCCTTCAGATGTGTCATATCCAGTAAGAGCCCATTGTTGATGGTCAGATCCCTCAGATTAACAAAACAGTGGTGCTGTTGATTGCTAAGTTTCCTCTGGTATAGTCTGTAAGTAGGCTGTTTATGTTTTCTTATCGGCAACGTTACGTAGCGCTCTGTATGAAAATCACTGGCTGTGCTGTGTGCAGTCTGTGGCTAGTTTGCATTGTTGTCTGCCATTGTAGTGTTGGACAGCTGGACGTGAACAGCGCGTAGCGTTGCGCAGTTGGAGGCGAGCCGCCAGCAGTGGTGGATGTGGGGAAGTGAGATGGCGGATTTCTGAGAATGGATAATCTGGACGTGTGTCCATCAGAAACAGCACATTTGTTAGACTGGATGTCATGAACTGCTATATATATTATGACTATTAAGGTAAATACATTGTTTGTTCTCTATTAAAATCTTTCATTTGCTAACTATGCCTATCAGTAGTTAGTGCCTTCCATAGTTTGAATCTTTTATTTAGCTGGAAGTAGTGGAGCTCGCTGTATTGCAGTAGTTCGAGTAATGAAGATTTTTGTGAGGTAAGTGATTTGTGAAAGGTATACTTTAATGTTAGTCAGGGCCATTCTTTTGTACGGATTTTTGATAGTCAGATGGCGTTGCGCTAAAAATATGTTTGTCAGTTTAAGCACAGTCATGTATAATTTTTCAAAGGGGACGTTTCATATGTCGACCCTTAGCCGAGGATACCTCATTGGAATCTTCTGATTTTTTCTTGTAGTTTGTGTAATTAGTGTAGATTTTGTTTATTGCTAGCGCGTAATTGTAGAGAGAATTTCCTTTGAAGTTGTAGTTTTTCATTCTTGTACAGTAAAACAGTTGTGGCATGCATGTAGATTTGCACCATGTATTTCGCAGCTGCGCTTGCAATTAACTAGATATTATTTTCAGTGCTATGTTAATGTGTTCCCCTATTTTTCCTCTTCAAATTGTGTTTTTCTGTGTTGTTGTGTGAAATATTGTGATAATAATGGTGTGTGAAAAACGTAATACTAGGCTCCAAAGTAAACTGAGAAATGACAGTGAAGACGAAAGTAGTGTGTTAGCGCCACCCTGTAATGAATTAACTAATGTTCAACATAGTAATTTGGTAATTGTGCATAGGGAAATGGAGCGGGCGGCAAATAATGGCGTAGGCAGTGAAACAATTAGTGAACAGGGAAGCATTATCGATCGATCACTCGGCAACAGCTCGCCTCAGGAATCCGAAATGATAGGACACAATTTTGCAAATACTACAGATTCAGATTTTGCGTCCTCACCGTTTTCTCAAATAAGTCAAGACACATTTTCTGCTTGTCAAAATGTGAATGTTGCTGGTGCAAATGCACTGCCGAAAAGCGTAGAGGAACAGATTCCAGACACTAATGCATTGTTATTACAATTAATGCAACAAATGGAACAAAATCTTCGGAAGTTAGACACCACACTTGAACAGACACGTGAAGATTTAACTACTGCGTTACATAACATTGAATCGAAATGTCAAAAAGTCTGTAATGACGTAAAAACACAAATTTGTGAGCATTTTCAACCTATTTTTTCGCGGCATGAAAATGCATTACAGAATCACGAAGCAGCCATAAAAGAACTCCAAACCATTGTTCATGAAAATCATGAGACCTTGTGGGCTAAAATTGACGCAGTTGCATCTACCGATTCGGTTACACAACTTGCAAAAACTCAGGAAAACTTAAAGGACACAGTAGATTCGATTTTAACCCAAATGGACACTCTGAAACTTGGTTCAGAAAAACACACTGAGGAAATGTGTTCACTATCGGAGAAAGTAGCTGAACTTTCGGATCAGGTCACTAACTTATCTACAAAGGTAGATGATGATCTGAATGACACAAGATCCGTAGCCTTCACTGACACAGAAGAGTATGAACAAATTAGAAAATTCAAACAAAATCAAAATCAAATCAATACACAGTACAAGAGAGAAATCCAGGAAGTACAAGATCAGTTGACGCAGGTAATACAAGAATTACACATTTCAGAGGACACTCGTGCTCCAGTACGGGAAGAGGGACATAGAAATACGGAACAACCACAAAATAAGAACACAGGACACTTCGGAAATTATGAAAGAAATTGGCAAGGCGCATTGGATTTTGAGATGGAACCGCCGAAACGACGTAACAATGACCGCCATGTGACTCGCCGACATGATGATTTTGATTATAAGCTGTTCATTACTACACGTAAATTCAAAACATGTAAGAATTCTGGCAACGACATTTATCCACAAGCATGGCTCCATCAATTCTCTCATTGTTTTCCTCCCAACTGGTCATTGGAGCACAGTTTAGATTTTATGTGTGGCTACTTGGAGAATGAACCAGCTGTAAAAATGCGATCGGTCATTCACGATTGTCACAGTGAAGGAGAATTTTATCATGCCTTCCTCTCAGCGTATTGGTCTCAAGCTACACAAGACCAAGTAAAACATAGCATCATAATGATGAAACGTTTCGAACAATCTGAATTTTCCAGTCTTATGAAATATTTTGAAGACATGTTGCATAAGAATCAGTATCTTTCAAACCCATACAGCCCCTCAGAACTCATCCGCATTTGCTTAATCAAATTACCTGAACATTTACGGCATATTATTTTGGCAGGGCGTTGCAAAGACGACATTGAAGCTTTTCAGGGACTCCTACAAGAATTAGAAATTGACACAGACAGTCGCGGGATGCGAAAACAGGAAAACAATCACTACAGGTCACATCCGTCACAATTCCGTGACGACAGAAACAATAACTGGACACGACAATTCTATTCTTACAACGTAAATCGTGACCAAAAGAGACACCACCCGTATGACAACCACTGGCAGAGTAATAGTTACAGAGAGAGATCGCATTTCCGTAGTAATGAATATGATAGAGACACTCATAGAAACAGACAATTTGTCAACCAGAACAATTATTATCACAGGAGACAGAATAACTTTAGACGCAACGGTCCACCGTGCAGTGATAATTCAGGGAGAAATTCTCCACCACTTAACCGACAAGAAAGAAACTACAGGAACTACCGACATGACGACAGACGATGTGATCGTAACGACAGACGTGAATTTCATCAGAACTGGCGGGATTTAAACAGGGCTGGGCCCTCTCGGCAAGGTGAATTTGTAGAAGTTGGGTCTCCTAATCCCAATAACGACGTGCGACAACAAAGAAACAGACAATGACTCGCACCACAGGCAGCCACTTGCGCCCGCTGGCTCAGGGAAAAATAACATAGACGCTAACCTTGAGAAAAATTCCAGTATTCTTTACCGACGTATACCACATGTTAATTGCGTTAAAGTTGAAACTCTGCGTACTAGGAAGAGTAAAGGTTTACACCAAATTTCACATGTAAAACCGTTTATTGAAAGACAATCTGCTTTTTAACTTTGCCTTTGCCATAAAACGTTTCACTTCACGTTACTAGTATGCTTTAGAAACTGTTACCATGCAACAATGTTTGAAGTTAAATATCCAGTCAAGAACCAAGAGAACTTATTTAAACAGAAATTACGAATGCATTGTTATTGCGAACAGACGACACAGTTTTATTGTGTGTGTACATTCTTGCTTGTTAGTTGCACGATTACGTAACGATTATAAGGCTCACATACTTAGAACATTTACCAGTACTGCTAATGAGATTTTAATGCAACATTTTGGTGTACTTGAAAATACATTCTGAATTAAAGTTCTTTCTGAGAGATACCAGGTGACACAATGGTTAGTTTATGTGACAGCTACATGATTATATCACGACGCTACTAATGAGTGACAATTTACAATGTTGCTTTTGCGGTATATCTGTTTTATATCTGCACAGTTTTCCTGAATTATTCTGTAAAGTAAAACATGTTTTAGTAGTAACTTTTGTGCTATAGCTACAAGGAGACAGCCTTTTCCATAGCCCAACAATACGTTACAGCACAGTACTTTCATCACCACGGCAATAAGTGTAATAACTAAGATATCCATACGCAAAGCATTTCACTTTTGTTTATCATGAGGTAAGTACAATAACTTTTGCAGAACTTAGCTTTCGGAGGACGATAAATACGACACTTCCACAGAGATTATCTTACAACAAGACGCACAGTTTAGCGCTACAGTACACGTATTTGAGTGATTAATTTTGGACTTAAGACATTTATTTTTAAAGATATTTCAAGTACATTGATACAAAGGTTTTCCGTGATACATTTCCTTCCATTGCTGTAATCTGTAACACCTGAGGGTATAATTACATTAATCCTCAGGGGGGTACACGCTTACTTTGTGTACCATGTGTTTGGCAAGCACAAGGAGCCCTAGCTAATATGGTATTTGCTTATACAACTTTACACATCGGTACCATATTTCTCCTACACATAAATTACACAGCTATCTGACCATTTAACTGAGAGATAAACATTTTCTTTACTACATCAGTGACAGATGTTTACGCAATTACACAGCTGGATAACTTCACCTTCACACTTATGAAATTGTATTTTGTCTGTACTTTGTGAACTGTTCATATTTTTTCGGACCCACTGTGATATTATCAGATGTATTTGGTATGGGATCATGATTTTTAAAGTACGTTTGACGTAGATGACACTACTGAAATGAGCAGAGAATTTTCTTTAGGTTTTGAAATTATTGCAGAAAGCTCTGAAGTTTTTGAGATTTGACTGAGGTGTTATGATGTTATTTTTACGACGACGATGTGTATTATGCTGTTGAGGTATGTTTATGATCAATAAGCTGATGCTGTATGAGGAATCTGGTTATGCTATGTATTTATTATGGTGAAATATTGAAGTGTCGACGAATAAGGTAAGGAATAATGATTAGTGGTTAGGGACTCTGGTTTATGAAAAAGGTTGTTGGAAACCTAGAGTCGTACTTGTAAGAGATATGAAATGTGTGTAAATGCGTAAATGTATCACAACGCCAGCGGAAATTTTTTGGAAACTGTTATATTCATAAGATTTTGTTTCTACACATTTGCAACGCAACTTCTCGACAAGTGAAATTTTGTATAGGAGACTGTCACTGTAGCGGAAATTGCTGTCGTAAATATTTCCGTAAGAAAGTTAAGTAACCACTTGCACGTAATGCGTCGTGGGCACCCAGCTGCGTCAGATGCCTGGAGAAAAAGCCATTAGTGTGTGCGTTTTCAGAGGCACAGGTAGAAAAAAAAGGAAGGCCCTTATCCTTGCATTTGACATTCCTTTATAGAAAGCACCGCAAATACGACACACTCATTACTTGGAAACATTCTTACATCTGCACACCTGATTATGACAAGTATCTTTCTACGAGAGTCGAGAGATTTTTTTTTACTACCCTATGAAATGCCATATGGCTAATGAATGATGTTTCATGCCTTCCTTTGTACATATTTGCTCATTTTCTTTAATATCTAGTTCCTAGCTGCACTGCAGCATTGGTTAAAATAAAATTTTATAGATGTACTAATATAAATATTTTATGCCTACAGATCCAGCAAAAAAAATAACTGTATGATGTACTTAAAAAAAACGAAGGAGCACAAAAACATTTCAAAGGAATGGAAAGAACAATAAGAAGGGACTGATAACAATAACTGCATATATAATTTTCTTTTCAAGTACTTGGTAATTTCTTTTGTAGAATAAATTGTGATGCATCACCCTAGTGTTAAGATGTGACATAGGTATTAAACATGGCCATTTTTACTGTAATATTTTTTCTGCTTGAGCTTTGTCATGCTCAGGTATAAGTTATAGCATTTACTGCTGCTGTTTGCCAGGCATAGTGTTACTGAATTTGACTTTGTGTTACTCTGCTAAGCCAGTTTACTACTGATTTATTTTTCTTGTTTGCTGCTCATTGCCTTATATTAGTTGTAATATTGTTGCTTACTTTTCCAATTTGAATTTTTTGTCATTGATGTTTGTGTTAATTGTTTTGTGCTGCTGCATTGCCTTGTCCCTTAGTTTAGCATCTGAGCTCAGTAGATTTAAGTTAGCTTAAGAGGGGGTAGCCTATAAGAGAATGAGTTGCGATGAATTTGAAGAAATGCACTGAGAGGCCATACGAGAAAAATACAGAAAGCATGTATAGATAGAACTTTTGGAAATAATGAAGAACAAAGGGAGATCTCCGAGAAGTAAAGAAAGTTTTGTTTGCAAAATACTGCAGTAAAATAAACCCTGTCCTTTCCTTGTATTATTCCGCAATATGTTTGTGTACCCTTGTGTATTTATGTTTTTCCTGTATTTATATGTTTATCTGAAAAGACTTACGTTGTAGAATTTTTCTGATACTAAGCTACATTCACTATGATGAAGAATAGTGTTATCCTCAAATATAATTGGCATTAATATTATGTTATTTACCTTGTAAATATGCTTAGACATTATTAATTCTGTTCTGTTTTAATGCTCATGTGTGAAGTTGATGTTTCGAAAGTTATTCTGATCTTTTATGTATGTTCTCATGTCATAATTCCTATAACACTGATGTATATGTTATTTCGATTCTTTTGTAAAGCCTGTGCTACAAATGTTATCTGTATTGTTATGTTCTTTAATGATGTATTTTGTACCTTAGTAATTGTATTCTTATGTTATAAAATTGTAATTGACACCAGTTCACCGTATTATTAACTTGTAAGTTACATTTCACTGCACACGTTTGTCATAGTCTATGGACAATATGTGAGAAGTAGGGACTGTTAGTGTTTGCACGTGTGTTAATAATTCAGCAAGGGACTGGATAACAGCATTGCTGGTTCTAAGGACAATTCCAAAAACTTCGTGAGTGTACAAGTGGTGGTTTATGGACTTGCTATATTGTCTGCAAGACTTCTAAGGACAATTGCAAAAACTCTGTGCGTGCACAAGTGGTGGTTTATGGACTTGCTATCTTCTCTGCAAGACTCTTCGATGGCGATTGTGCACCTGCACAGTCGCAGCAAACGGCTGCTGGCCGTTTCTACAAGGACTACAGTGGGTCTACACCTTTGCTGACTCACCAGTACCATTATTTCTACAAGGACTGCAGTGGATCTGCACCTCTGGTGGCCCACCAATACCGTAATCTCTACCAGGACTACAGTGGGTCTACTCTGTGATGACCTATGTACCAATATTCTTCAAAACTTTGACTGACTCTGCGGTGGGTTTGCTCTGTTGTGGCCCATTACCTGTCTGCATGTCAAGAGTCAGCACTTTTCGTTGGAAGGCCAACACTACATCTTCAACACTGCAGGGAAATCCACTACTTCCATGTACATTTTCTTCTACTGCTCAGACTTTGAGAAAAACTCTGCAATTTTACTGTGATGAATGATCAGGACTATCTTTATGGACTGTGAGAAAATTTTAGCTTATGACCAACATTGTATTAATAAGTGTGTGCATTTGATATCTTTCTTACTGTAATTATGAAAAAAATTTTCAAATCTGTAATGGCCAGTGCCCAAAACAATTTGTAAAATTTTTTGTGGGGAGCATGGGGGCTATGTAAGTAGGCTGTTTATGTTTTCTTATCGGCAACGTTACGTAGCGCTCTCTGTATGAAAATCACTGGCTGTGCTGTGTGCAGTCTGTGGCTACTTTGCATTGTTGTCTGCCATTGTAGTATTGGGCAGCTGGACGTGAACAGCGCGTAGCGTTGCGCAGTTGGAGGCGAGCCGCCAGCATTGGTGGATGTGGGGAAGTGAGATGGCGGATTTTTGAGAATGGATAATCTGGACGTGTGTCCATCAGAAACAGCACATTTGTTAGACTGGATGTCATGAACTGCTATATATATTATGACTATTAAGGTAAATATATTGTTTGTTCTCTATTAAAATCTTTCATTTGCTAACTATGCCTATCAGTAGTTAGTGCTTTCCGTAGTTTGAATCTTTTATTTAGCTGGCAGTAGTGGAGCTCGCTGTATTGCAGTAGTTCGAGTAATGAAGATTTTTGTGAGGTAAGTGATTTGTGAAAGGTATACTTTAATGTTAGTCAGGGCCATTCTTTTGTAGGGATTTTTGATAGTCAGATTGCGTTGCGCTAAAAATATGTTTGTCAGTTTAAGCACAGTCATGTATAATTGTTCTAAGGGGACGTTTCAAGTCCAGACATTACAGGTAACGACTGGACTATAATAGATGAAAAGTAGTAGTCAACAGCTCCTCTGTTTAGGACCTGGTTCCTTAGTGGCCCACTCGAGAGGTGATAGGGTGCATGAACGACCGCAAAACCAGGAATGTGTCTTGTGAATATGTACAATCTCTTGTGGGAAGATGTGATTGTCCATAGTACACACATCATGATTACGTTGAAGCAAGCTTCCTTGTTTATATTGATGGTAACCTCCTCCACACAGCTCACTGGACCACTGGTACCCTCGACGCCTTGCTTTGTTTGGGGAAATGGCGACCCTTCAGCCAACACCATGCACACCCAGTCACCTATTGTCCGGTTCCTGTGCTGTTTGGCCCACTGGAGGCGTGCAGCATTATGTGCCGATGTCAGCTGTGACACTCTTAGAGGTATTCAACTCCACACCTGCACTGCACATACCTCCCTACGAAAAGTACACTTGGGAACTGGTTGAGATGGACCTCAGTTCTCTGACAGGGGAATTTCATGTCAGATGTGAAAATTATTGTCAATGACAATCCGTGCTACTCGTCTCTGGATATTTTTACGACTGTTCTTATGTCACGAGTTACAGTTGTATGTAGGCTGTTTAGGTTTCTATGTTGGTAACGCCACGTAGCGCTCTGTATGAAAATCACTGACTGGCTGGTTTGCATTGTTGGTATATTTGCTATTGTAGTGTTGGGCAGTTGGATGTGAACCGCACGTAGCGTTGCGCAGTTGAAGGTGAGCCACCAGCAGTGGTGGATGTGGGGAGAGAGACGGCAGAATTTTGAGAGCGGACAATCTGAACGTGTGTCCATCAGAAAGAGTAAATTTCTAATACTCCATATCATGAACTGAGATATATATATATATATATATATATATATATATATATATATATATGATGACTTTTCAACATTATTAAGATATTTACATTGTTTGTTCTCTATCAAAATCTCTCATTTGCTAACTATGCCTATCAGTAGTTAGTGCCTTCAGTAGTTAGAATCTTTTATTCAGCTGGCAGTATTGGCGCACGCTGTAATGCAGTAGTTTAAGTAACGAAGATTTTTGTGAGTTAAGTTCATGAAAGGTATAGGTTACTGTTAGTCAGGGCCATTCTTTTGTAGGGATAAAAAAAATATCGTGTGACGAGTGCCTCCCATCGGGTAGACCACTCGACTGGTGCAAGTCTTTCGATTTGACGCCACTTCGGCGACTTGCACGTCGATGGGGATGAAATGACGATGGTTAGGACAACACAACACCCAGTCCGTGAGCGGAGAAACTCTTCGACTCAGCAGGGAATCGAACCTGGGACCTTAGGATTGAGAGTCTGTCGCACTGACCACTCAGATACTGGGGGCGGACTTTTGTAGGGCTTATTGAAAGATTGCGTTGCGCTTAAAAAAATTGTGTGTCAGTATAGGGATGATAAGAATAAGTAAAGAGATAAATGTCTGAGTACGTCCAGTTTTGCTCAGCTGTTTGAAAATCAAATGACGTAAGAGATTTATCACCACTGTAATACATAATTTTCTAAGGGGATGTTTCACAGCCGCGTGGGATTAGCCGAGCAGTCTAAGGCTGTACTGTATCACTGGTACCGGCGGAGGTTCGAGTCCTCTCTCGGGCATGGGTGTGTGTGTTTGTTCTTATGATAATTTAGGTTAAGTAGTGTGTAAGCTTAGGGTAACCTTAGCAGTTAAGTCCCATAAGATTTCACATACATTTGAACATTTGGATGTTTCACAGTCACTAACAACATGATTCATAACACTTACCAGAAACTAAAAGACATAGCTGCAAAAAATTGAATTGTGGCTCCTGTTTTTATCAAAGCCTTGGAGCAACATCATCCATCCCTTCACCATTGTCCTGCAGAACATCCACCACTTCAGAACCCCCGCACACTCCAGCAGATTTCCCTTGCCGCCAGCTCTGTTTTCCACTTAAACACCTACGCCACCTACTCCCACAACCAGGCCCACTTTACCTTCACCTGCCTCGACACCCTCGTTTAGGCCCCTGTCTCCCCTTCCCGCATCCCTCCCGCCTCCAACCTCCTGGCGCATCAGCAGTATCATCTCCTTTACCTCAACATTCGCTCCCTCCCTGCAAACAAATACCTCTTCATGCATACCCTCTCCCAGCACCAGGTTGACTCCTTCATCCTTAATGAAACCTTCCTCCAACCCCACCCTGTTGTCCGCACCTCCCCCTAATTCCTTCACTGCACTGACAATCCCTTACCCCTAGCCCAAGGCGGGGTCGCTATAGGCCACCTCAAGCAACTCCCTGTCTGGCCACAACCCGTCCTCAATTACCTATCCGAACTCCTCAGCCTATTTTTTCCCTCCCTC
This sequence comes from Schistocerca americana, assembly GCF_021461395.2. NCBI lineage: Eukaryota > Metazoa > Arthropoda > Insecta > Orthoptera > Acrididae > Schistocerca > Schistocerca americana. Next base: position 697,802 of record NW_025726577.1, on the reverse strand, counting down.
ACCATCTTCTGTGCCACTATCTATATCTGCCATGCAGCTCCTCTCCCCTTTGACTTCATTTCCCATGTTGACTGTATGAAACGTCCCCTTTGAACAATTATACAAGACTGTGCTTAAACTGACACACAATATTTTTAGCGCAACGCAATCTGACTTTCAAGAATCTCTACAAAAGAATGGCCCTGACTAACATTAAACTATATCTTCCAGAAATCACTTACCTCACAAAAATCTTCGCTACTCAAGCTACTGCAATACCGCGAGCGCCACTACTGCCAGCTAAATAAAAGATTCAAACTATGGAAGGCACTAACTACTGATAGGGATAGTTAGCAAATGAAAGATATTAATAGAGAACAAACAATGTATTTACCTTGATATCATCATATATAAATATAGCAGTTCATGACAAATTACAAATCTCCACCATCTCTCTCCCCACATCCACCACTGCTGGCGGCTCACCTCCAACTGCGCAACGCTACGCGCTGTTAACATCCAGCTGCCCCTCTACAATGGCAGACAACAATGCAAACTAGCCACAGACTGCACACAGCACAGCCAGTGATTTCATTTTCATACAGAGAGCGCTACGTGGCGGCAGCGTTACCAATATAAGAACCTAAACAGCCTACTTACATAAAGAAAACATAAACAGCCTACTTACATAGCCCCCATGCTCCCCACAAAAAATTTTTACAAATGGTGTTGGGCACTGGCCAATACAGATTTGACAAAAATTTTTCACAATTACAGTAACAAAGATATAAAATGCACACACTTATTGATACAATGTTGGTCAAAAGCTAAAATTTTCTCACAGTCCACAAAGACAGTCCTGATCATTCATCATAAAAGTAATTACAGTTTCTCATTAGTAAAAGAAATTGCACACAGAAGTAGTGGATTTCCATACAGTCTTGAAGAAGTAGTGTTGTCCTTCCAACGGAAAGACAGTGCTGACTCTTGACATGCATACAGGTAATGGGCCACAACAGAGCAAACCCACAGCAGAGTCAGTCGAAATTTTGAAGAGCATTGGTAGGTAAGTCATTACAGAGCAGACCCACTGTAGTCCTTGTAGAAATAATGGCGTTGGTGGGTCATTATAGATGCAGACCCACTGTAGTCCTTGTAGAGATAGCCAGCAGCCATCTGTTGTGACTGTGCAGGTGCACAATCACCATTGAAGAGTCTTGCAGATAATATAGCAAGTCCATAACCACCACTTGTGCACTCACAGAGTTTTTGGAATTGTCTTTAGAACTAGCAATGCTGTTATCCAGTCCCTTGCTGAATTATTAACACACGTGCAAACACTAACAGTCCCAACTTCTCACATATTGTCCATATACTATGACCAACAGAAACGTGTGCAGTGAAATGTAACTAACAAGTTAATAATATCATGAACTGGTGACAATTACAATTTTATAACATAAGAACACAATTACAAAGGTACAAAATACATCATTAAAGAACATAACAAAACAGATAACATTTGTAGTACAGGCTTTACAAAAGAATCGAACTAACATATACATCAGTGGAATTATGACATGAGTACATACATAAAAGATCACAATAACTTTTGAAACATCAACTTCACACATGAGCATTAAACAGAACGGAATTAATAATGTATAAAATCTTTACAAAGTAAATAACATATTATTAATGCCAATTACATTCGAGGATAACAGTATTCCTCATCATAGTGAATGTAGCTTAATATTAAAAGAAGAAAAAAATTCTATGAAACTACACAGAGACAGGAAGAAAACAAATACACAAGGGTACACAAACATATAGTAGGATAACACAAAAGGGAAAGGACAGGGTTTGTTTTACTGCAGTATTTTGCATGGAGATCTCCCTTTGTTCATCATTATTCCCAAAAAGTCCTATCTATACCTGCTTTCTGTATTTTGTTCACATCCTCTGTCAAATAATAGTTGTTCTCCACTGTACAGTATCCTTTTTTTTTTTTTTTTTTTTTTTTGCCAGACCATTTTCTGATAGCGTCTCAATGCATTTCTTATAAATTCATCATAGTTAGTTTCTTATATAGTCTACCCCTCTTAAGCTAACTTAAATCTACTGAGCTCAGATTCTAAACTAAGGGACGAGGCAATGCAGCAGCACATAAAACAATTAATATAAACAGCAATGAAAAAATGGAAAATCGCAAAGCAAGCTACAGTAAATCTAAATTAACAGAAAAAATGCAAAATTACAACTAATATGAGCCAATGTGCAGCAACAAAAAAATAAATCTGGATTAGCAGAGTAACACAAATTAAAGTTCAGTAGCACTATGCCTGGCAAACATCAGCTTATATCTAAACATGACCTAGCTCAAGCAGAAAAAATAACAATGCAGATAAGGGAAATGTATAATCACATCTTAATGTCTAAGTGGTGCACCACAACAACTTATTGTAAAAAAAATATTACCATGTACTTCAAAAGAAAATTATGTGTTACTGTTACTAGTTCCTTCTTATTGTTCTTTCCTTTCCAAGTGCTCCTTTTTTAAAGAATGTGGATCATAAATTAATTATTTAATAGATCTGTTGACAGAAAGTGTTCACATTAGCAAATGCATTTTATTTTATAAAAGCGATGCTGCAACACAGCTGGAAAACAGATGTCAAATGAAATAAGCAATTATGCAAACCAAAGCATAAAAATATCATTCAATAGCTATGTGGCATTTCGTAAGTAGTAAAAAAGTCTCTCATCTAGAAAGACAGTAGTCATAGTTAGGTGTGCAGACAACTATTTCTTGTCATTTCATTAGGCATTTCAGTAAATATCAGAAAGTACGATATGTTTCCAAGTAATTAGCGTGTCGTATTTGCGATGCTTTCTCTAAAGGAATGACAATGGCGAGTATAATGGCCTCCCTTTTTTTTTTTTCTTCCTGTGCTCTGAAAAGGCACGTGCTAATGGCTTTTTCTCCAGGCGTCTGACACAGCTGGGTGCCCACGACGCATTAGGTGCAGGTGGTCACTTAACTTTCTTACGGAAATATTTACGACAGCAGTTTCCGCTACTGTGACAGTCTCATATAAAAATATTTCACAGGTCAAGAATTAGCGTTGCAAATCTGTAGAAACAAAACCCTATAAATATAACAGTGTCCAAAAAATTTTCGCCAGCATTGTGATACATTCATTCATATACACACATTTCATAACTCTTAAAGTACGATTCTTGGTTTCCAACATCCTTTTTCACAAATCAAGAGTCCCTATCCACTATTCATTATTCCTTACCTTATTACACATATACATATTCGTATTCATCAACACATAATGACTACATAGCATAATCAGATTCCTTATATAACATCAGCTTATTGATCATAAACATACCTCAGTAGCATAATACACATCGTCGTCGTAAAAATAACATCATAACACCTCAGTCAAATCTCAAAATCGTCGTAGCTTCCTCCAATAATTAAAAAAATTCTCTGCTCATGTCAAAAGTGTCATCTGCCTCAAACGTACTTTAAAAATCATGAATCCATACCAAATACATCATTCAAAGCTCTCATAGTATCACAATGGTTCCAAAAACATATGAACAGTTTACAAAGTACGGACAAAATACAATTTCATAAGTGTGAAGTTATCCAACTGTGTAATTGCGTAAACATCTGTCACTGATGTAGCAAAAAAAATGTTTATCTCTCAGTTAAATGATCAGATAGCTGTGTAATTTGTGTGTTAGAGAAATATGGTACCGATGTGTAAAGTTGTATAAGCAAATACCATATTAGCTAGGGTACCTTGTGGTTGCCACACACATGGTACACAAAGTAAGTGTGTACCCCCCTGAGGATTAATGTAATTATACCTTCAGGTGTTACAGATTAGAACAATGGAATGAAATGTATCACTGAAAACCTTTGTATCAATGTACTTCAAATATCTTTAAAAAATAAATGTTTTAAGTACAAAATTAATCACTCAAATGCGTGTCCTGTAGCGCTAAATGTGCGTCTCGCTGTAAGATAATTCTGTGGAAGTGTCGTACTTATCGTCCTCCGAAAGCTAAGTTCTGCAGAAGTCAATGTACTTACCTCATGATAAACAAAAGTGAAATGCTTTGCGTATAAATGTCTTAGTTATTACGCTTATTGCCGTGATGAAGAAAGTACTGTACTGTAACGTATTGTTGTGCTACGGAAAAGGCAGTCTCATTGTAGCTATACTACAAAAGTTACTACTAAAACCTGTTTTACTTTCCAGAATAAAACAGAAAACTGTGCAGATATAAAACAGAAACACTGCAAAAGCAACATTGTAAATTTTCACTCATTAGTAGCGTCGTGATAAAACCGTGTAGTTGTCACATAAACTAACCACTGTGTCATCTGGTATCTCACAGAAAGTACTTTAAATCCAGAATATATTTTCAAGTAAACCAAAATGTTGCATTAAAATCTCATTAGCAGTACCAGATATAATGTTATTTTTCTCGGAGCCAGCCGGCGCACGTGTATGCCTGCGGTGCGAGTCATTGTCTGTCTCTTTGTTGCCGCGCGTCGTTACACAAATTCGCCTTGCCGAGAGGGCCCAGCTCTGTTTAAAGCTCGCCAGTTCTGATGGAATTCAGGTCTGTCGTTTTGTCGGTAATTTACACAGTTTCTTTCTTGTCGGTTAAGTGGTGGAGAATTTCTCCCTGAATCGTAACTGCGCGCTGGACCGTTGCGTCTGAAGTTATTCTGTCTCCCGTAATAATAATTGTTTTGGTTCCCATATTGTCTGTTTCTCTGATTGTCTCTGTGATAGTCATTACCGTGGAGAGGTGATCTTTCCCTGTAATTATTACTACTCTGCCAACGGTTGTCATATGGGTGGTGTCTGTTTTGGTCACGATTTGCGTTGTAAGAATAGGCTTGTCGTGGCCAGTTATTGTTTCTGTCGTCACGGAATTGTGACGGATGTGACCTGTAGTGATTGTTTTCCTGTTTCGCATCCCGCGACTGTCTGTGTCAATTTCTAATTCTTGTAACAGTCCCTGAAATGCTTCAATGTCGTCTTTGCAACGTCCTGCCAAAATAATGTGTCGTAAATGTTCAGGCAATTTGATTAAGCAAATGCGGATAAGTTCTGAGGGGCTGTATGGGTTTGACAGGTACTGATTCTTGTGCAACATGTCTTCAAAATATTTCATAAGACTGGAAAATTCAGATTGTTCGAAACGTTTCATCATGATGATGCTTTGTTTTACTCGGTCTTGTGTGGCCTGAGACCAATATGCTGAGAGGAAGGCATGGTAAAACTCTCCTTCACTGTGGCAATCGTGAATGACCGACCGCATTCTTACAGCTGGTTCATTCTCTAAGTAGCCACACATAAATTCTAATCTGTGCTCTAATGACCAGTTGGGAGGAAAACAATGAGAGAATTGATGGAGCCATGCTTGTGGATGAATGTCGTTGCCAGAATTCTTAAACGTTTTGAATTTACGTGTAGTAATGAACAGCTTATAGTCAAAATCATCACGTCGGCGAGTCGCATATCGGTCATTGTTAGGTTGTGTCGGCCGTTCCATCTCAAAATTCGGTGCACATTGCCAATTTCTTTCATAACTTCCGAAATGCCCTGTGTTATTATTTTGCGGCTTTTCCGTGTTTCTAAGTCCCTCTTCCCGTGTTGGAGTGCCAGTGTCCTCTGAAATACGTAAGTCTTGTATTACCTGTGTCAGCTGATCTTGTACTTCCCGGATTTCTCTTTGGTGTTGTGTATTAATTTGATTCTGATTTTGTTTGAATTTTCTTATTTGTTCATACTCTTCTGTGTCAGTGAAGGCTACGGGTCTTGTGTCATTCAGATCATCATCTACCTTTGTAGATAAGTTAGTGACCTGATCCGAAAGTTCGGCTACTTTCTCCGATAGTGTACTTATTTCCTCAGTGTGTTTTTCTGAACCAAGTTTCAGAGTGTCCATTTGTGTTGAAATCGAATCTACTGTGTCCTTCAAGTTTTCCTGAGTTTTTGCAAGTTGCGTAACCGAATCGATAGATGCAACTGAGTCAAATTTAGCTTGCAAGGTCTCATGATTTTCATGAACAGTAGTTTGCAGTTCTTTTATGGCTGCTTCGTGATTCTGTAATGCATTTTCATGCCGCGAAAAAATAGGTTGAAAATGCTCACAAATTTGTGTTTTTACGTCATTACAGACTTTTTGACATTTCGATTCAATGTTATGTAACTCAGTAGTTAAATCTTCACGCGTTTGTTCAAGAGTTTGTTCCAATGAGTCTAACTTTTGAAGCTGTTGCTGTGTTTGTCTCTGATTTTGTTCCAGTGTGTCTAACTGTTGCTGTGTTTGTCTCTGATTTTGTTCCATTGTGTCTAACTTTTTAAGATTTTGTTCCACTGTGTCTAACTTTTTGAGATTTTGTTCGACTGTGTCTAACTGTTGCTGTGTTTGTCTCTGGTGTTGTTCCACTGTGTCTAACTTTTCAAGCTTTTGTCCCATTTGTTGCATTAATTGTAATAACAATGCACTGGTGTCTGAAACATGTTCCTCAGTGCTTTTCGGCAGTGAAGTTGCACCGGCAACATTCACATTTTGACAAGCGGAAAATGTGTCTTGACTCATTTGAGAAAACGGTGAGAACCCAAAACCTGACTCTACAGTATTTGTAAAACTGTGTCCTGTCATTTCGGATTCCTGAGGCGAGCTGTTGCCGACCAATCGATCGATAACGCTTCCCTGTTCACTACCTGTTTCACTGTCTACACCATTGTTTGCCGCCCGCTCCATTTCCCTATGCGCAATTACCAAATTACTACTTTGAACATTAGTTAATTCATTACCCAGTGGTGCTGGCAAGCTACGCTCGTCGTCACTATCATTTCTCAATTTACTTTGGAGCCTAGTGTTACGTTTTTCACACGCCATAATTGTCACAATATTTCACACGATAACACAGAAAAGCACAATTTGAAGAGCAAAATAAAATAACATAGCAATGGAAATAATGTCTACTTAATTGCCAGCGCAGCTGCGAAATACTTGGTGCAAATCTACATGCATGCCACAACTGTTTTACTGTACAACAATGAAAAACTACAACTACAAAGGAAATTCTCTCTATGATTACGCGCTAGCAATAAACAATAGCTACACTAATTACACAAACTACAAGAAAAAAATCAGAAGATTCCAGTGAGGTATCCATATGAAACGTCCCCTTTGAACAATTATACAAGACTGTGCTTAAACTGACACACAATATTTTTAGCGCAACGCAATCTGACTTTCAAGAATCCCTACAAAAGAATGGCCCTGACTAACATTAAACTATATCTTCCAGAAATCACTTACCTCACAAAAATCTTCGCTACTCAAGCTACTGCAATACCGCGAGCGCCACTACTGCCAGCTAAATAAAAGATTCAAACTATGGAAGGCACTAACTACTGATAGGGATAGTTAGCAAATGAAAGATATTAATAGAGAACAAACAATGTATTTACCTTGATATCATCATATATAAATATAGCAGTTCATGACAAATTACAAATCTCCACCATCTCTCTCCCCACATCCACCACTGCTGGCGGCTCACCTCCAACTGCGCAACGCTACGCGCTGTTAACATCCAGCTGCCCCTCTACAATGGCAGACAACAATGCAAACTAGCCACAGACTGCACACAGCACAGCCAGTGATTTCATTTTCATACAGAGAGCGCTACGTGGCGGCAGCGTTACCAATATAAGAACCTAAACAGCCTACTTACATAAAGAAAACATAAACAGCCTACTTACAACTGTACCTTCTCCACCTATGTGATCGCCGCTGACCTCAACATCCACAGCTGTGACCCTGCCACCCTTCGGTGGTGGCATCACTTCCTTGCCACCCTCCATGGTGACCTTGTTCCTCTCCCACAGCACACCCAGCCTGAAAGTAACTCCACCCACAATGTTATCCTTGCTTCCCCCAACCTCCTTAGTCGCATTGCCGTTTATGTCCTCGATCCCGTTGGTAGTGACCATCTCCCTGTCCTTCTCACCATCCCCTCTACCTGTCCTGCCACTGCAGCCACCCACGCAGCTGCTCCTCCAAAGCCTGTCCATGACTACCACCGAGCCAATTGGGATGCCTAACAGGAATCCATTCCCTTACAGGTCGAAAGCCACCCCCTCACCTTTCACCACCCATGTGACATCACCCATGCCTCTTATTTCCTCCAGAAGACCATAACTGACACTGTGGAAGCTCATGTCCCTTCCAAACTCATCCACTCTCACCGCCCAATGCTTCCTCCACAGGTAGTCCTTCTTCTGCGTGAATCCCGCAGGCTCTACCGCTCCTTCGTCCACACCTGTGACCGGGATACTCTCACCCGCCACCACAATTACAGCGACACATCTGGAAACTCATTACAACAAAAAAACGCCGCGACTGGCGTCAGACATGCACACGCCTCATCTCCACCCTCCCTGATAACTCCTTCAAGTACTGGTCAGCCTTCCACCACCTTACTGGTAGCCATCCCACCCTGCATTACCCCATACTCCATGACGATCGACCTTTTCCTGACAACCTCAGTAAGGCTAACCATTTTGCTTCCCACCTATCCAAGGTCTTCTCCATTCCTGACGATCCCCATTTTGATTACTCCCTCTTCCCCACCATCCTTGACTGCACGGACACCTCTGTCCCCCTGCTCGCCCCTAGCTTCCAGTACATGGATCGGTTACCTCCCTCAGACATCAACACTCCCATCACTGCATCATCACCACAATCGACCTCCACTCCAAACGCAACACCACCCCTGGTCATGATGGCGTCATCTACTGCCACCTCAAGGAATCCCCCACATCCTTCCTGTCTGTCCTTGCTACCTTCTACAATGTCCTCCTCTCCACTGGATTTTACCCCGACCTGTGGAAGACTTCCCATGTCCTGCTGTACCCTAAACATAACAAACCCTCCTCTGATACCTCTTCCTACCGTCCCATCTGCCTCACCTCCATGTTCAGTAAGGTCATCGTGGTCATCCTCTCTCACCGTATTCACCGCCACCTTAACCAACACCACATCCTTCCCCTTACCCAACGTGGTTTCCGGCCTTCCTTCTCTGCTGACGACCAAGTCCTTAACCTTCCCACTCTTCTTTCCCTCCAAATTAACTCCCGTTGCTCTGCTATCTTTGTTTCCCTTATCTCTAGATCGCCTATGACGGTGTCTGGCATCCCGGGCTCCTCTTCAAACTCCAGACATATGCTCTCCCCATCAACTTCATCGATCTCATTGCTTCCTTCCTCTCCCATCGTCCCTCCTATGCGACTTTCCATAGTTCCAACTCCAGTACTTTCTATCCCCCTGCTGGTGTGCCCCAAGGTTCCGTCCTTTCCCCTCTCTATCTCCTGTACACTGCTGATATGCCCAAAGCTTCCCCACCTGTACATCTTCTCCAGTTTGCTCATGACACCGCCTTCCTAGCCCTTTATCCTATCCTTCAATAGTCCCAACGTACCCTCCAAATCCACCTTGACCAATTCACCACTTGGTGCAACCAGAGGTTCCTCCGTATCAATCACTCCATGACCCAGGCGATGATCACAGGCCGCACCACCTGCTCCTTCCACCTCCATGATTTCTACCTCACCACTTATGTCCGTCCTATCCACCTCACTCCTACCCTCAAATACCTTGGCCTCACACTCGACCGCCACCTCACCTGGACTCCCCATCTCCTTACCATCCAAAACAAACCTCACAACCACCTCCGCCTCCTGAAACTCCTGTCTGGCCGGACGTGGGGTCTGCATCATTCCACCATCCTTCACACCTACAAATCCTTGATCCACTCCATCCTCTGTTATGCCTGTGTAGCTTTGATTTTCGCCCCTCCCCGGTACTATAAAGCCCTCCAAATCCTCGAACGCCTTGCGCTCCATCTCACCTTCCACATCCGCCTTCCATCCCCCACGAGCATCCTCTACGACCTCATACCCCTCCCCCACCTTCTCCTTTTCCTTGAACACATCCGCACACTATGTATTGTCCGCCGCCTTGATCCCCCTCACCCCCCAGGTGTCTCCCCCTCACCACCAACCAGTTGCTGCACCTTTACCATTGTGTCCCACCCTATCTCCATCTCCACACCCTCCTTCTCAACTTCCACCATCTGCCCCTCCCAGATGATGAGCTTCATCCTGACATCTACCCTTCCTACCAAATCTGACCCCATCTTCCTGCCTTCTCCTCCGGGCTCCCTCTCCTCCCCCTTCCTCCACCTGAGCGGCTTCCCCCTCCTACTTCCCTCCCTCTCTTGTGCCCTCTTTCAGTGTCTCTGCACTCCCTCCTGCCCTGTCTTTCCCCTTTATCTCCCGCCACACGTATCTCCTGGCCTCTTCATGTACCCGCTGACACCCCTATCCTCTTCATCCTGCCACTTCCCCTGCTGCCCCTTGCTCTCCCTCCTTTTCCATCCTCTCTGACCTTTCCCTCAGCAGGTCCCATCTGGCAGTTTTATTCTGTGTCGTGTGTGCTACAAGTGGATTTTAAGTGTGCTGTTCTGGAGTTTTTTTTAATACTGTGGCCGACTTTTAACCTGTGCATGTCCATTCAGTGTCTTCTCTGTGTTTTAAGCATCGCCAACAGTGTTTTTTAAATTCCTGGTGACTTTTTTAACTGTCTCCTGTGAACGTCTCCATGTCAGTCTAATTTTACCTCCATTTTCTCCCTTTACTCTGTTTTGTGTTCCCCTTTTTTATCGCCTTATGTATGTAACATTTTCTTCTTATTTTAGTTGTCACGTCGCTCAGCTGAAGAACAGCGGATTGTGCCGCTGACAGCCCTCCCCTGAACATATGGGGCAGGGGAATGAAATCACAATAAAGCAAAAAAACGTAGGAGGGTGGACCAAAGTGCGCGACAGGGTGGTGTAGCCGCTCGGATAAGTCTGTTACAGTAAACAAATACATTGGTGACTAAGGAAAACTCACTGTACGTCGATGCTATCAGGTCCGTTAAGCATAAACTATCGAACTGATTACGTGACTACTTATGACAGGTCGACCAAACCGCCCTCACACCAAGGTGAAATAATGTTGAGTGGACTGATACAAGAACGTGAAAATGAGCGCTTATTTTTGTTTTGAAAATGTTGGTTTCAGTCTATAGCCACAGTTTGTTTATTTTGCCTCTCAGCCACCAGTTGCGGTCCACACTACCTTCCTCAGGCCATCCTCTGGCACGCATTCGTGACCCTCACTTCCGAAGTAACTGTGTCAGATTTTTGTATTTGGCATGTTACATGTACTTGGGAAGTAAATGTAACCTGTAGCAAAATAAATAAACTGCTACTGAAGACTAAAATAAAAAATTTCAGTATTGTATTCGTCGTTGTTCGACTGACAGTGTGTGAGGAATATGTATTTTTATATGGAAATCGAGGTGGAGGGGGAAGAAAGGAAGCGGGTGGGAATGGGGTACTGATGTCAGCTGCATCGAGGCTTTATGCAGAATCAGCGGCGACGCGTGGAAAGTGTGTGCCCTGCCGCAGGCCGCCTCAGCGCCAGTCTGCGACTGCACTGAGTTATCTCCACTGCTTCTACAGAGAGGACAGACAAATACGAGTACCACGCAACACAATACCGCTGAGGAGGCAAAAAACAAATGTAGAATCTGCCCTTCATAATTCTGGACACTTACAAAGCATTAATGTAGTGAAAGGAATGTGCGGCCGACCTCTCCAGTCTGGATGTGCTGGGTCAGACTAACTCCTAATAAGCGTGTCACAAGTGCTGATGTCGTGACGTCACAGACGTGTATAACCGCGTGAGGCGTGCAGCGACACGGCAGTTTTCTACGGCAGGTGCTTTTTACGTCTGCGTATGCCTGTCAGACGCTGGTTACGCCGTGACGAGTTTTCGGCACTGTGTATGATGGAACTGTTTACCAAACCACAGAATAACACTCGAAAAAAGTACAGAATGTTAGAAAACTAAAATATATTTAATACAAATGAAGAGAAAGGAGCAGGTAAATCTCGGAAGACGGACGTGGATGTTTTGTTCAATAAAAAATGCGACACGCCATTCATGTCTTACATTTTCTGCTGTGTAAGAGGCTGTAGACATCAGAATGTAGGGCTTTGGCTTTCACCGGAATGACGGTCATTATCTTACCCCTAGGAGACTATAAAGTAATTCGCCAAATTATTTACATCAAAACTTGAGAAAACAGCATTCGAGATAGCTCGGCAACGTACAGGGGGGGCCGCCACCGACCCCTTGTCTGGTAGCCCAGTGGTAATCTGTTGGTTTTGATAACGACGATGGAGATATTTCTTGTGAACTTGAACTTTTTGTTCATATTTAACACGGAAGGAATTTCGAGAACATACGACATGAGAACGTCATCATCAGAAACTTAGTTCCATGCTGTAACGGAGTTTGTGGCCCAGAGCAATTTTCGTGGCACATCATCAGTGTTGCATCTCCTTAATTGCTAATTATGTCATGCTGTCGAGTTACAAACTAATAATCTGAAGATAAATGTGGTTATGATGAGACTTGATGATGAATTTAGTCTTCAATATAGCTCGCCAGTTTATATGGTGAGGCAAATAAAAGTGGCCCAGAGGACAGAGTTCCAGGGTACGAAGGAACACAGCAGGGTGAAGGAAATACAGTACTGACCTGTCTGTAGCAGATGCCGCGAGTGACCACCGTCCACCTCTTGGCACTTGTGGGTCCTGGTCAGCCAGCTGCTGAACGTGGGTCGAAGCTGGACCGCTGGGATTGCTGCTCTCTCATCCCAAATGCTCTGCTGCAGTCCTTGAAGACCATGAGGGTTGTTGCTCACACCCTAGACTTGAGGGCTCCCCACACACAATGACTGCACAGTGACAGATCATGTGTAATGGGTGGCCAGGTACGGTCGTGATCAGACTGAGACACATGACTCCTAGATTTGGCTGGCTGTATGGGCAGCTGTTCCATCCTGTTGAAACTAACTGTAGGTGTTTACCTCCTCCGTTAGTGCTGCCAGAAATGATTTCAAAATGTTGGCAATGTAACGCTCCGAAGTCCGACTCTGATAAAAGCAGGTGGGGACAATAACGTGGTGTGCAGACACTGCACACCAAACCCCATCGTTGCGATAATGCAGCTGTGTTTTGTGGAAATTATATGAAATCTGTGATTCTGTGAGTTGACATAACCATTCAGGTGAAACCAGACTTCGTCAGACATAAAGAAGCCAATCACAACCCTGGAGGCACTAAGGGAACTCTGCTGGTTTTAATGCGCGAACAACAGACACTCAGTAGGGATGCATATGCAGGGCCAGCTATATTCGTCAGCATGATCGACGTGTCATTCCAGTTTTTTGCAACAGGCGTCGGATTGATTTGATAGGACATTATAGCATTTTCTGGTGAGCTCCATTCACATTTACTGTCGTCCGGGCATGTTTCGGAATGTTTTTTGACTTGTTCAAAACAGATACTGTCTGAGGCCATTTTTGGACTGAACGTTGCGTGGCGTTTCTTGCTGGCACTTTGAGACAATTAAACATCTCGACAAACAACTAACCACACCATTCCAATGCCTTTTTGTGACGTTACTTTCCACAACGGACACCCGCTGCTCTTCTGTGAGCACCGTCGTCTCCTTCGCACTGCTCCACTCGCACTGACCCAGCTCGCACTGCGCTCTTAACTGGTCTGGATCGCGTGGCCGGCATATACGTCACAGGGTGTTGTTATGTGCACACATTCACGTCCAATCGTATCCATTCGTCCGCCCCATTTTTATTTGCCCCTGCCTGTTGCTTGCATTTCCCGTATGATGCCCAGACTGGAATGGAATGACGTTAACGAAGTGAGATGGAACAGCTGGAAATTCATGTCGAGTGACTGACAGATGGACATACGGATACTGCAGTTTTATGTCGATTTCCTCCCCCAGGTTCCAATTCTGGAGGTCACACCGTATTACTTTGTCTCCCCCTACCCCAGGCTCAGATTTGTTAGTTGCCATACTTTTGCTAGTATGTGGGATATTATTGACAAAATTCATTGCATGAGTTTTCGAGCTCCAATTATTTTTTCTGTACACAGGTTTTTTTTCGTTAATTGTATGTTGTGAACAAATGAGGTTAATTGTTATTATACTGGAACTGGCTTCTCATTAAATGAAGAGTTTTGTTACTGTAACTCAGTAGAATGCACAACGTATCCACCTCTGCTACAATCATCGTAAAAATGTTCTGAAATTATTTCTGTTATCGAAAGTAATGAAGCTACCGTACGCAATGCTTAAACCTTGCAGTGGATTTTTCGTCAACATTAATTTTTAATCAGTGCCATGGCTAACACTAGAGCATAGGACTATCATTATTAACCAAAAAATGTTTTTTCTATAACTTTTGGCTTGCCGTGGTGGCCGAGAGGCTCTAGGCGCTACAGTCTGAAACCGTGCGACCGCTACGGTCGCAGGTTCGAATCCTGCCTCGGGCATGGATGTGTGTGATGTCCTTAGGTTAGTTAGGTTTAAATAGTTCTACACTCCTGGAAATGGAAAAAAGAACACATTGACACCGGTGTGTTAGACCCACCATACTTGCTCCGGACACTGCGAGAGGGCTGTACAAGCAATGATCACACGCACGGCACAGCGGACACACCAGGAACCGCGGTGTTGGCCGTCGAATGGCGCTAGCTGCGCAGCATTTGTGCACCGCCGCCGTCAGTGTCAGCCAGTTTGCCGTGGCATACGGAGCTCCATCGCAGTCTTTAACACTGGTAGCATGCCGCGACAGCGTGGACGTGAACCGTATGTGCAGTTGACGGACTTTGAGCGAGGGCGTATAGTGGGCATGCGGGAGGCCGGGTGGACGTACCGCCGAATTGCTCAACACGTGGGGCGTGAGGTCTCCACAGTACATCGATGTAGTCGCCAGTGGTCGGCGGAAGGTGCACGTGCCCGTCGACCTGGGACCGGACCGCAGCGACGCACGGATGCACGCCAAGACCGTAGGATCCTACGCAGTGCCGTAGGGGACCGCACCGCCACTTCCCAGCAAATTAGGGACACTGTTGCTCCTGGGGTATCGGCGAGGACCATTCGCAACCGTTTCCATGTAGCTGGGCTACGGTCCCGCACACCGTTAGGCCGTCTTCCGCTCACGCCCCAACATCGTGCAGCCCGCCTCCAGTGGTGTCGCGACAGGCGTGAATGGAGGGACGAATGGAGACGTGTCGTCTTCAACGATGAGAGTCGCTTCTGCCTTGGTGCCAATGATGGTCGTATGCGTGTTTGGCGCCGTGCAGGTGAGCGCCACAATCAGGACTGCATACGACCGAGGCACACAGGGCCAACACCCGGCATCATGGTGTGGGGAGCGATCTCCTACACTGGCCGTACACCACTGGTGATCGTCGAGGGGACACTGAATAGTGCACGGTACATCCAAACCGTCATCGAACCCATCGTTCTACCATTCCTAGACCGGCAAGGGAACTTGCTGTTCCAACAGGACAATGCACGTCCGCATGTATCCCGTGCCACCCAACGTGCTCTAGAAGGTGTAAGTCAACTACCCTGGCCAGCAAGATCTCCGGATCTCTCCCCCATTGAGCATGTTTGGGACTGGATGAAGCGTCGTCTCACGCGGTCTGCACGTCCAGCACGAACGCTGGTCCAACTGAGGCGCCAGGTGGAAATGGCATGGCAAGCCGTTCCACAGGACTACATCCAGCATCTCTACGATCGTCTCCATGGGAGAATAGCAGCCTGCATTGCTGCGAAAGGTGGATATACACTGTACTAGTGCCGACATTGTGCATGCTCTGTTGCCTGTGTCTATGTGCCTGTGGTTCTGTCAGTGTGATCATGTGATGTATCTGACCCCAGGAATGTGTCAATAAAGTTTCCCCTTCCTGGGACAATGAATTCGCGGTGTTCTTATTTCAATTTCCAGGAGTGTACGTTCTAGGACACTGATGACCTCAGAGGTTAAGTCGCATAGCGCTCAGAGTCATTCGACCCATTTTCTATAACTTTTACTAGCGCATAATTTTTGCTTAGCAAGGTTTCTTTTTGAAACATGAAAGTATTTTAATTTTGACAATGTTAAAGTTTACAATATTAGCAGCCCGCGTCCGCCTGTGAAACAGAACGTAAAATCTGCTGCTGTGTACTCCGATCTCTAACTGCTGTGAGAAATAATTTTAAATGCACTTTTCACCTGACAGTTATTGCCGTATGATTGCCCTTATTATCAGATCTGAATCTGCCGCGGCGGCGGCTCGCTCCGCCGTGTCTCAGCTCTGCACCGCGGACACGACTTAAAAAGCTGAAAGTGTCGCAAATAGATGTGTAAAATACCAGGCAAGCTTTCTAATAGTACCATACGAATTGTCATTAAACAACTATATTTAAAACTCGAACAACAAGTTCACACACCCTTCTTAATAATCAGCGCCTAATAGCGTCCTGCTTACAATCTTGACAAATGAAAGCTACCTATGTGTTAAACATAGCGTCACAGGTTCCTCCTCTCTATGTGACTCCAAGAAGACGACAACGACAATATTATTCTTAGACTACTATTTATAAAATGGCTGATTGTCATGAAATCTTTGAGTTTTTCTTCATTAATTCTTTACTGTGACGGTTTCAGAACAGACACAGGTATTATTTCACAAATCCACTACTTAATCCTTTACAAATACAAAATATAATTGTCTCTATTCTATTATTATTCAGAGCCCACAGACGTAATCAGTGCCTGTATATACATAAATAAAATTGTAATTGCATAGTTATAAAGCAGGTTTTACGTGGAAACGTTATAGAGTCTGATGTGTAAGACAACTTTAAAGGTGAGAGTGAATATTATGAGTTTACAGCAGATCACATGTGGTGGTTGTGGAGGTAAAACGGAAGTTAGCAGGAGCATGCAGCCTGCTCCGCTGCCGTTCGTACGTTATCACCATTACCTCACCTTCCGTGCTGTGTTACAGTGATACAGTTGATTTGATGCACATTATGTCCCACCATGAAGACATGCAAGACCAGATTAATATATCATGCTGTGCGGAAATGTAGGGTTGAAACGAAGCCTGGTGTTTGTTAAGGAGACGCTGAACTGTGGAGAACATAAGAAGCGTTACCCTGCACTGACCCTGCAACACTGGTATCTACCAGCACGACAATGCGCCTCACTCATAGCTCCAGTCGCGCTGAAGTAACCCAGCCAACCTGGTTGTGACATCTAAGAGCTAACCCAGGTTGCATGTCGTGTTCAGTTGTGGCCGAAAGTTGCCCCTGAAGCCTGTTCACGGCAGCCTGATGAGAGCAGTATACACCAGGCCTGTTCCTACAAAACCAGCTGATTTAACCTTTGCTCAGAACGACACCCATCTACTCAGTTATTGTGTTACAGGGATCTCCTCTGCAGGGTGTTCCTCAGCTCACCTGTCGCAGACAGGCTGATTTATTGGCGTTTCGTTCTGGACAGAATAATAAGCCAAAATAACAAGTGGTGTTTGGTCGGAAAACACAGAATTTGCTAGATACAACAAGCCTGGTCTGCTGCCTTTTGGACAACTTTACTGGGATGTGTTGTTCCAGCAAGACAGCTCTTATTGACTAACTTTCTGAATCACACAGCTGCTCTAGCGCAGATGTTCCTCATATCCTGTATTACTGGTTAAAGGATCAGTTTTTAAATATCCTTTGGAGACAACTGTAATTTAAAATAACCCATTTCGTCCTGTGAGGGAACACTAAACTCTGCTGGATTCCTCCAAGCTGTACTACTGTGCTACTTTTGGGGGTGATCTTTCAACAGCACAAGACATTTATACACTTTCACTACTCTCCATCACATACCACAGTTCCCTCGGAAGTAACAAATCAGATACACTCTCAGCCGCGTGTCTTGGGGAACTTAAACATGAAACGATCCTCCTGTGTCTGAGGAATTACTGAACTCTGCAGGTGTCCATAGTGTTGTCCTGCCTCTGCTGGGTGAGTAGGAGACGATGTTCTACAAGAACACCGCCCTTTCCGTCGCTTTCTGCGATAAGTGGCACAAGTTGTTCTAATGTCCATCAGCTCCCCTGGCAGTGACATGCAACCTCACTCTTGAGTATCATGTTTTAGAGGAACCATTAAGCAAACAATCACTGATGATTGATCAATGAATAATACAGCATGGTCAATGGTACTTGGTAACATTCTTGACGAATGTATCTACTGTTTCTTTGCCATATTTAACGAGTGTGTGTAACTGAATAGATACCATTGTACGCACATTAATTTCTCTTACTTCGTTCTCGAGGTCTCCACTTGAGATGTGCAATAGTTTCAACGTAAATGTAGCACATTTTGCCTCGAATTCCTTTTCTGTAAATTTACCTTATAGAATTTCACGCCAGCCGCTGTGGCCGAGCTGTTCTAGCCGCTTCTTCCCGGAAACGCGGTCCTGCTACGGTCGCAGGTTCGAATCCTGTCTCGGGCATGGATGTGTGTGATCTCCTTACGTTAGTTAGGTTTAAATAGTTCTCAGTTTAGGGGACTGATGACCTCAGATGTTGTCCCATAGTGCTGAGAGCCACTTGAACCATTTTTTTGAGAATTTCACGAAAACAACTTCGCCCTTCTGCCAAACACTGCGGTTTGAATTCCACAACCACCTCTGTTACTTCTCCCTATGCTCAGTCCTAGCACTCTTTCTGATTTTGTTCCATACCCGCTGCCATGCCGACTTGACCAGGCCTCCAGGTGCTGCAGCAGAAGTCTGCATCTACATCTACATCTACATCTACATCTATATGGATACTCTGAAAATCCCATTTTAGTGCCTGTCAGAGGGTTCATGGAACCACCTTCACAATTCTCTATTATTTCAACCAAGTATAGCGCGTGGAAAAAACAGCGCTTATATATTTCCGTGCGACCTCTGATTTCCCTTATTTTTTATGGTGAGCGTTTCTTCATATGTAGGTCGGCGTACACTGCTTGAACATCCACATTCAGGTTCAGTTTCTTCCTGTCGTTCAATATCAGCATAGCTATACATTGAAACGTCGTGTATTTCTGTATCATCTGCATAAAATTTCTGAATTGTTACGTTATACATTGAAGAAACAAAGAAACTGGTAGACAGGCCTAATATCGTGTAGTGTCCCCGTGATCTCGCAGAAGTGCCGCAAAACTACTAATGTCTGAATGAGTTCTGGGGGAAATAACACCATGAATCCTCCAGGGCTGTCCATAAATCCGTAATAGTACGAGGGTCTGGCGATCTCTTTTGAACAACACGTTGAAAGGCATACCAGATATGCTCAATAATGTTCATGTCTGGGAGTTTGGGGCGAGTGGAAGTGTTTAAACTCAGAACAGTGTTCCTAGAGCCACTCTGTAGCAATTGTGGCCGTGTGGGGTGTCGCATTGTCCTGCTGGAATTTCCCAAGTTCGTCAGAATGCGCAATGGACATGAGTGGATGCAGGTGACCAGACAGGATGCTTACATACATGTCACCTCTCAGAGTCGTATCTCGACGTTCAGAGGTCCCATATCACTCCAACTGCACATGCCGCACACCATTACAGAGCATCCATCATCTTGAATAGTCCCCTGCTGATATGCATAGTCCATGGATTCATGATGTTGTGTCCATCCATCCACTCGATACAACTCTTACTTTTCATTTTCTTTCGTTGATAATATTAAGTTTATGACACTAGATAAGTCATTAGGAGCGAGTGCTGTTAAATCAACGTTGTCTCGAAATCACGGAAGTTTTTAGTAACATACTGGCTGAAACAAAATATCTGTACAACGAAAAACCAGCCACTGTGGAACATTTCACTTTTTTATTCACTTGATAGCTAGTTTCGGACCAGGACCCATTTTCTTCCTTTTACAAGTTGCCACCCGCTGAAGGAAGATGCGTTACTGATAGCGATTACGAGGCATTAGAGCGACTGCTGTCAGGTACGTAGGTTGTTCTTGAACATTAGCCAGATTATCTGAAAAACAATTAGAACCAGAGGCTCTGTCTTGCAGTTCTGATCGGCACACACGAGAGGAGTCAGGCATCACATCTGGATAAAGAGGGAGGAAATCCTGGCCACCAATCGGCTTAATGGCAGTAACAGGAGAAAGTCGGTAAGAGGTCGTAGGAAAGGGTGACTTAAACGGAACAGACAAATTTAGAGGCCTCTCAGTTTTTCTGTTGTTTAATCATTGCAACACCAGAAATCCCAACGACTGCCCCACGCCTGTATGTTTCTGGAAGATGCTAGGACACACACCAGCTATCTCAACTTCCTTTTTCGCACCATCGATCCCACCAGTAGAGCAGGAGTCAGCACTACAGTATATAACAACCAACAGACTCTCTTCAGGGAGCGCTGTGTGAGGAGTAGATGTACCCAACTCTTCTCTGTGCTGTATACGACATCTCTTGTGTTGCACTGCGGTCACAGCTAATTTGCTAACAACAATTTCACGACCCTGCAACGAAGATCAAACTGAAAAGTCAGGAGCAGGTAGATGCGCTTTCCTCTGTTGCTCCATTGCACCTGGCCAAGGCGTGGCAACAATCTCGTGGGCCGTAGAAACGAGATCAGCTAACGCCAATTTCGACGCTGTTCCCAGGAGGACTTCAACACAAATACCCTCCACTAGCAATTAGGTCATAGGTGGCCACTTTAGCTGATGAGAAAGCACATCGCTACTTCCTCATTATATGTTGTATGAACGCGGTTCGCACAAAACTGTAGATGTATTTTACTACTATCTCCACTGAACGGATCCTACTGTAACTCTGTGAAGGGTATTGAGTGGACTAGCGTTCACATAGTATACCCGTCACATCACTCTAAGAGACCAAAGTAAACTCTTGTTAGCTTCTGGCCACGACGATGTGTTACACACGAAGCCACGAAAACACTGAGGGAAAGCTGTCCAGGTATGGGCGTACTGTGGTGAGGCAGTAAACTGGAGACCCTTCCACCCGGCGCTCGATGCAGAACTACCCCTGGACCACAGATGCAGAAATATCATAGAAGAATCTATAACTCATGACGTCGTATTTGCAAATCAGAATTCTCTGGTCACTGTGTTGCATTGGAACTGTTCACGATTTCCTGAGAAATTCTTGTCTATAGAATGCGGCAGACGAATGCTTTGGCAACAAATTTCTGTGAACATTATTCGACAGATACTCACTTTGTGCACATTTGTGTGCGTGTTCTACGTGATGTGTACAGCTGGAGTACCTGACGTCCCCACGCTGTGGCCGTACAGGGAACGCTAACAGAAACCAAAAATGTACAGGAAAAGCTGTGGTACAGAGGTAACGATCAAATCACGGTCCATCTTCCCAGATTTTGGTTTTTTGTGGTTTCGCCAAACCACTGCAGGAAACAGTGCGGCCTTCCCTTAAATACGGGTACTGTCGATTTCTGCCCTCATTCTTCTGTAGTGAGAGGCCATGTCGCTACTCGAATGGTCTCGACATCAAGAGGAGTTGAAACTTTAAACATTCCTCCTTTTCTTCGTGAGCAGAACTCACCGCCTCCTTCGAAAACTTGCATGTTCAGTACGGTTTTGCTGAAAAAGCAACAGACAGTGATCTGTATATCAGTTAAGGCTCGTGCAGAGACTAAATTCACAAAACCCTAGGTTATGTATAAGCATATGCAGACACATGTTGGCTGATGCTAACCAAGATCTCGTTTTCGTTAAAATGTATTCGTGTCCAACAACGTTCACCTCCGTCTTAACCGTTAATTTACGTCTGATGCATTCTATAGTAATTCGCTACTCGCTTGTTCTCTGTCAATATCACGAAAATGTAGTTGCAGTGGGTTGGAGCCTCGTCTTACGGCGCTAGGCAATCGACAGTAGTCATTCATTTGATGTCCACAGGGGGCGTCATGGAACATACCAGCGACACTCCAGGCTCTGGAAAATGAGACAAGTCAATTCCCAGGTTTGAAGTTGTGGAGTACAGTAGAAGGATGCAATTCTCATGTTTGATCAGTAAGTAGATACAGAAGTATTCTTCTGTTGTACACTTTCCTTGTATGGTCTGTATGTGCAGCTTTCACGTTAGTGTACAGTCTAGGGTTAATCTTGTGTATTTTAATAAGTTAGTAAATTGGATAGGATGGTTTCTTAAGGCTGTAGTTACGAGTTTGAAAAGTGGTTGTTTGTTTTATACAATTGCGTGGGTCTAGGAATGGCTAGAGTCAAGGTGTGTCTGTTTGCACGTGATTGAGGTGGGGTGGTCAACACATTGGAGGGAATGGACGTCTGAACCCGGCTGCATTTAATGTTTCCATAACCAGTACATCTTCTTGTCAATAAGAGTGGGGTTCACTTGGAACTTCTCCTTCATCGACTATGTTCTGCAACTTATCCACTACCTTAACAAGAAAAAATTTGTCATCTTTGCAGTTCTTAGCCTTCTGACTATGTGTGTATGCACAGGGGCAGGGACTGGTGCCTGTACCACTGGTATAGACAGAACACTACCGCGTGTTACTGCTCTCACCCGGCGGAATGTATTAATTTTCATCGCTCCAGTAGTCATTACATTATCACGCAATGGGTAAATAATTCTTTATTTCTTTCTTTGTCAATGTGTTTTGTTTCTATCGAACTGCAGATGATACAGCGCTCTACTGTCTGTTGTTGTCATCTGAGTGTGTGTACCTGCCTTTAGTTTTTCGAACGAACGTGGGACGCCACATTCACGTTCAGCAGAAATTGGAACAGGAAGCACGAGCTGGTCGCTCAGGGAAAGAAATGGAAAAAATGAAAACATTAATTCACCAACAAACCCAGGAAAAAATGCCAGTGTTCTACCACCTACTTAATTGACATTAGAATACTTATGTGGCGAGATGGTGCATAAATTTATACGCGTTAGTGTAAATTCACTTGCATTTCTTCAAGACCAGACCCAGATTTCCATATGTCGTCAACCACGAGTCTGCTACCCCTGCACTCGTACATACGTTATGTATATTCCCATACAGGGGAGACATGTTGCCGGCCGGGGTGGCCGAGCGGTTCTAGGCGCTACAGTCTGGAACCGCGCGAGCGCTACAATCGCAGGTTCGAATCCTGCCTCGGGCGTGGACGTGAGTGATGTCCTTAGGTTAGTTAGGTTTAAGTAGTTCTACGTTCTAGGGGACTAACGACCTTAGAAGTTAAGTCCCATAGTGCTCAGAGCCATTTGATTTGGAGACATTTTAACTGACAGTCGCTTGCCCGGAATCGGCGGATAAATGCAATGCTGAAGTGCCTGTGTTGTTCAGAAATAAGATGCAATGTTTCTTCGGACATGCAAGCGTGCATATATGTATGCATGTCCGAAAGAACATTGCACTGTACTACTGAAGAACACAGGTAAAAGAGTATGGGACTGACGTAAGAAAATCTCTATCTCGAAGCTAAACTTTGACCGTTATTTTAGTAACACTCTTTGCACAGTCGTTAGTAATCTACAGGTTGGATATGATGAGCAATGTGTCTCAAATTGCCCTGCGAATCAGTATTAAACCTATGGATGCTAATATCTGTAAGTAATGTTTTCAATTGTAGCTAATGACGTAAAGAATTCCTGATACCTCCAACCATTCACTGTTTAGCTTCTTTGCTTTTTCTGTACTACCACACACTTTGTTCCATTACCTGACTAACGATTCCTTGATACTTGAAGACGTTTGCTGTCAGTCGATTCCTTCTATATGTTTCATCCATTCGATTATGTAATTTTTCGTTAAGAACTGGATTTACCCATTTT
Organism: Schistocerca americana; assembly: GCF_021461395.2. Taxonomy (NCBI): domain Eukaryota; kingdom Metazoa; phylum Arthropoda; class Insecta; order Orthoptera; family Acrididae; genus Schistocerca; species Schistocerca americana. Next base: position 673,975 of record NW_025726577.1, on the reverse strand, counting down.
CAGAATTATTCTGTGTAGGCTGCTGCCCCTCTACGGGAACCATATGTTGGTCTGGCTCCTGCATAAACGCCGCTTCCACGTTGTTGGATCTGCAGTACGGCTGTGTGCATCACTGAGGCACGCACGCCACCCCACGGCGGCGACGGTCTTTCCGCCAAACAGTGTAGGTGGAGGAGGCATTGGAGTAATTTAGTGTACACTGTCGAATATTTTACTTCTTACATAAACGACATGAGGGTACCACAGATTCTCTGTATTCTATGTTGTACTGATAATCAACAGGTAAAATTTGCTACTCTGATATCTATATGTCTACTTAATCGATTTAATCTTCTCCTTATATTCTTTTATAAAATTTATAAATCAGTTATTTATATCTTTAAAACTTAATGAAGCGGTTACCAATGGGTGTAGCTATTCGAAACGGACGAAATTTATTTTAAATTCTTTGTAGGGATTTGGCATGAAGCCATGGTGAGACTCGCATCATGTAAGAGACACAGCGTGTCAGGCCATACATTTAGGTTCAAAATGGCTCTGAGCACTATGGCACTTAACATCTGAGGTCATCAGTCCCCCAGAACATAGAACTACTTAAAGCTAACTAATCTAAGGACATCACACACATCCAAGCTCGAGGCAGGATTCGAACCTGCGACCGTAGCAGTCGCGTGATTCCAGACTGAAGCGCCTAGAACGGGTCGGCCACACCGGCCGGCCATAGTTTAAGTCTAGATGGCAGAGAGCGCAGTGGCGGCATGGCAAGGACGACAGATTCAACGTTTTGGAAGGTGCCGATTCAAAAGTGTGCGGCACCTTCAAACTCACTGCTCCTGCACAACGATGGAAATTCTGAATTTTATTTTACGTTTTCTGTACTGCTTATCGACGTACCGGCAAGAGTCGCCTGCAGTAACGTATCACCACTACAGTGAGTTTGGGTTTGTCTGTGCGCTGCATCCCCCTACTGTGTGTACTTGGCCCGTGTCTCTCGCTGGCCTCCCTCGCCCTGTGTTGCTGTGACGCCCACAGCCGGACTGGCGGAAACTGGAAGCGGCTCAGACCGCAAACGGGATGTTAACTGCCCGCTGACCGCTAAACGCATGCAATCGCAATGAAGACATGACGCACTTCCCACACACACACACACACACACACACGTAAAAGCGTGGAGTATTCCTGGCGCACATCCGCAAAGCTCCACTTACGCAAATACGACTTGGAGGCGAGAAATCGCGATTATGCGATAGTAGCTTCCCACTAATCGACAGATTTACACCAAACATGTTAGTAAGACACGGCTCTATTCTCCCTTGGCACACAAAACAGCCACTGTTGAAGAAGAAACGAGAGAAATGACTTAAAACAAAGGACAGTATCACCAAGAATGGCGATGTTTTACTGAAAGTCAAAATTTTGCCGGGCTTCAATGCTGTATGCTTTTAATAGTTTCCACAGCGGAAGTGTGTCTTCACATCTGGCAGAAAAACCGCCAGTGTAAACATGTCGCCCACACATGTCGCGCGATCGCATTGACGAGGCTTGCAACCGGCAGTGTCGAAAACGTACTAATAGACGTCCACCATTTAACAGTAAATATACTGAAGCTGCGTTATGAGACAAAAATGCTCATTCTGGAACAACTTTTATTCTCAAAAGAACGAATAACTTGGAGCAGTGAAAGCTGTATTGTGTCACAAATGAGCAGATCAGTAATCCACACCGTACTCGTAGGTCCAGCAAACGTGTCTGTAACTGAATAGCTTACAAATACTGGCCTTGTCAAGAAATCACAGTGGGCACCGGCTATTCTTTGTTTCAGCTGATACAGGGTCAGTGATTTAACAAGCAGCCGTGTTCGCTATACTCCAGCATATTCTGTGTATCACGCTATGAAAGAACACTTCTAGCGACCGTAGTTATCTATTACGTTCACTAATAGGATCAGAGACACAAGTTTACGGAACAATCTAGTGAACTAATCGTCAACGCAGATGTAGCATTTCGGCGTACACTGCCTGTGTTATTCACGTCACTCCGGTTTGCACACGCGAATAACCCAACACTGACGCCAGTGTACAGAGCTCTAGAGGCCGCCGTTCGACGCGGGACTGCTCCGGCTGCAGTGCTGTGCTGACTGAGGCAGGCGGGGGCGGCCGCAGCGCCTCACCAGCTGCAGCGCCGGCCTCTGCTGCCGCCGTGCGGGGGCGGAGCGACGCCCCGGCACCGACCGCTCTGCCACTGGGAGACCGCAGCAGCTGGCAGTGGGACAGCTCAGCTCCTTCACTAATACAGTAGGGATATGAGGTGAAAGTAATACTGCATTCACCTATAAACCACCTATTGAGACTAAATATCTGAACAGCTATCACTTCTTTCCTTGTGGAACATAGTATCAGTCATACTTAAATGCCGTTCCGCCGCGTCTTTTAAACTTTGCAATATTGTATCGACGCTGTTCACCTGATGAAACTTACTGAACACCTAATTCAGTACCTATGAAAGACGGAAAAGTCAAACTAATGCTCTTCCAGAAATCAAAACCAATATTTTCATTACAATGTTCATACGACAAATCAGGGTCAGATATTTTCGTTATGGAGTCCAAATGTTTGGTCTAGAGTCAGCCATGAATCTAACTAGTCAGCTAGATAATTTCTGCCTGACTGTCTGTTGACTATCTCTTGCTTTTTTACCAGACCAGGATGTTCTGTAATATTAACCAACCAAAAATCTTATATTCTTTTCACAAAACTCAAATTATCCCTAATCATGTTCATAACTATTTCATATATTAGTACATCTGGAAGGGGTCAAATTGTCGTACTTCCACAGATCAGCTTCATAAGCTGCACGTGCTGCGCCAGTCGTGCTGCTGTCAGTGGTCACGTGATCACTCTCGCACTCACAGACGAGCTCCTGCACGCCCACGCAGCCCTGACGCCCGCCAGAATCGTCTTATTCCAGGGGCAGTGGCGACAGGGCGTACAGCTACCACAGCACAGGTAACACAGCTCGTGAGACCAGACACCTCAACACAAACTGTTGCGAACCACCTATTAGCAGTGAGAATGTGGGCACCCACACTTCTAGCTCCTCTCCCCTCCCCCCCTCCCACACACACACACACACACACACACACACACACCACAGCATCGACGTGGAGAGCTCGACTGCTGCCGCCAGGGCTTCCTTCACCTGGAAGAAGGAATGGCGCGCCCTGGTCTTCAGCGACAGCAGCAGATACTGCCTGCATCCAAGTGACGGTCGTTTGTGCATACGACGAAGAGCTGGTGAGTGCTACCTCAAAGAGTGTACACACTGGCCTTACTGTGCTGTTCCTGTAGAGGACATGCAGGATGTTGTGAAACCTGCTCTTTTGATTTTCTTGTAACAGGAAGATGGTGTGTTGTTCCAAGAGGATAATGCTCGCCGACGTACTGCTCATCGAGCTCAATGTGCAACTTCCCTGGCTGGCACGATCTCTGGACTCCTCTCGTCCAGCAGGTGTGGGGTATGATGGGACGACAAGTGACAGGTGCGACGTGTCAAGCGAGGACTCTTACACAACGACGTGACATTACGTATCCCAGGGCTGTATTCGCCACCCACACTATCGACACGATGACAGAGTCAGCGCCTGTGTTGCCGCCCGTGGTGGCTACGCCACGTGCTAGTATGGATGTCTCAGGTTGGGTCGATGCCTGGTTCGTCCAACCGTGTGTGCTATTCGTCTGTATGTGTTACCACTTCATGTACTCCATATGCAGTGTTGCAACAATAAATCTTGAGTCACCTATTAACCTCCAAAAGCACCAATTTTTTTTCTGGCAATGTATTAGCAACCATGAGCGGCAACATTTGCAGACAATAATCCTATACTATGAGATCATCAGCGTCCATCTTCCACCTCTAGTCCACGCTCGCCATAGACATTAAATCACGAGTAGTTAAAATAGATAACTTCACAGAGAAATGTCCGTGGAAGCCCTGTAGGCTTGTTCTAGCTCTACTACTGATGTGGCGACAATGGTTTGCAACTCAAACAGGGTGTGGGGTTACAAGCTCAGACGTCTAGGTTATAATAAATATGTATTAAGGAAGAATATTTAGAAAGTGGCAGTTCAAATTTGCTGAAACTAGTCATCTCTGTACGATCAATTGTGATTTCGGAAAATAAAGTTTTCGAATCAGAACACTTCATCATTTAAAGCTACAAGACTCTCTCTGTGCCACGTAATCCAATAGATGTGACTTGAATTATAATGAATGTAATCCAAACAGAGATGTACAGGGCGAATCAAAAAGGAATTTGCTACTTTAGAATGATATAGAAATGTATTGAGATAACTTACAGAATCGTTAGGTGTATGATTATGCAGCAAACAACCTGCATGTACTTCAGTCCCTCAGTGCCCCATTCCGCCACCAGGAACGCCAGCGTTGTGCACAGTTAAGATGGCTGCTTTCACTGGGGTGGAGCGTGCCCGCTGTGTGTCCTGGTACCATGAAACGAACTCTGCAAAAACTGTTCGGTGGTTTCATTAAAGACCGCGCGTATGTTCCTCCCGTAGCAAACAATTCGGCCGACCCGAAAATCGAATCTACGCTGCTGTTGCACAAGTTTCGTAATGTTTGCTACAGTGAATGTGGGAAGGGGAAGTCGACTACCTGTGGGATGTGTCCCGCATCATAGATGGTAGTAACATCGAAACGAAATGACACTTTTACGTGAAATTTGAGGTTCTTTACTACAAAATAACGCGTCAATCGACTCTGTAAGTTATCTCAGTATATTTCTGTATTTCCAAAGCTACAGTGTCCTTTTTGACACGCTCTTTATTTTTAGCGTCATCAGTACGCAGTTTTCCAGAATCCTACTGTTGACCAAAAAGAAACTCCGTCCAAATGCAACATCTTTGAACCTTAGCCTCAGCCACACTCTTTGGTTTATTTACACCCTGCAGAACAAGTGGGAGTTGTTGGCTGTGCCAAAGTTTGTGTATTTCTGTGTGATCAGTCCAACTGGAGAACATGAACTACGTTCTCCAGTGTGGCTTGTGAGCAATGGGTAAATTGGTGGATGGTAATTACTGCAAGTAATACCATCAAGCTGACCTTGGAGGGTAAGTAATTCTGGATACCTTGCCACATTCTGTGCTTCTTTCTATCGTCTTTTCTGTCCTTCCTTGGACTACATTTAGACATTAGAACAGTTATGCGAGAGATGACTGGTCCCGTGACATTCGAGGCGTGAAATATCTCATGTGGTAAACTTATAATGGGAGGCGCCGCCCAGGGAGGTCGGGCTCGAGGACACGATCTGAGACCACGTTCCTCAGCAGCGTTGTTGAGGCCACAACTACCAATCATTCCTACTTTGCTTTTTTTCTCTTCTCAAAAGTTAAAAATTTTATAATTTTCGATTTGGAAATTTCATGTACTATAATTTCGAGAAGTGATTACAGCTGTATCTCATACAAAAAATGACAAAAGTCCTCCAGGCGGCAGTGTACGGGCAGCGCTGCCGGTGACGTCAGCTGCGCAGCCAGACACCGCGGTGAGGCGGGGGCCGAGTGCACTGAGCCGCAGAAAGTTATCAGGTGGCGGACCCTGGCTGTACAAATGCGGGCTCGCAAAAGGAAGAAAGTGCAGCCTTTGCTGCAATCACCGACAGCTCGGTTAACTCGCGCCGGTCTTCCAGGACGCTTAGCACGATGCCGCAGCCGTGGCGGCTACCTCGGCAGTGAGCGCTCAGCCCCCACTGCGTGAGAGGACAGCGCCGGCCGTCACCGTCAGCTGCCGTCAGCCTCCGAGGCACCCACTCGGCCGCCCACCACGTGTTTTCACGCGGCTGCACAGACAAGTTGTTGTACTGCATTTGCGGCATTCTTAGTGGCCTTCCCTGCGTGGAAAGCGAGCTGCCAGTAGTTTGTATCGCTCAGAAGCCGGTGAGACGACTTCTGGCGCCACCCAGCTTTTCAGATGCTTTTTACAGAACAGCCAGCAACCAACTAGATCTATCGGACTTCCTTGATTATTACTACCTCCGCGATTTTCCGTGGCCACTTTATAGACATCGATTATAAACGAGACATAAACATGGAGTTACCTTTGGCGCCAAAAGTTATATAGTTTCTTCTGATAATCCGTTAGGACATTGACTATTTAAGGGTACGGAGACAACCTCATGAATACATGTCAGCACGGGACCGACCGTTCGAGGGGCTGGAGGCTCGGGAATGGTGTGGAGCGTTTTCGGTTGCAGTGACATGGGACTACTGGTATGTCTATATACAATTCTGATAGCTGACACGTACATAAGCATCCTGTTTCATCATCTGCATCCATTCATGTCCATTGTAAAGTCCGACTGATTCGGGCAATTCCAGCGCGGTGCAATGCGGCAACCCACATGTCCAGAATTATTACAGAGTGACTCCAGGAAGTTTCTTCTGAATTTAAAAAATTCCGCTAGTCACCAAACTCCCCAGACGTGAGCATTATTGAGCATATGTTGGACGCCTTGCAACGTGCTGTTCAGAAGAGATGTCCACCCTCTGGTTCTCTTACGGATTTATGGACAGTCCTGCAGGATTGAAGGTGTCAGCTCCCTCCAGCACTACTTCAGACATTAGTCAAGTCTGTGGCACATGAACCAATTTCTTTTACTCTTCAGTGCTTACATGTGTGCATGTGTATATGTGTGGCTCTTTTTTCACCTACGCATATTATGTACAGGCAAAAACAAATTAGAAAAGAAAAAGTGGTTGATTGGGAAAACAGAGTGCTTATTATTAGTTTTTAATTTCTACATGGAATTAAATGTAAATATGGCACATAATTAAACGGAAAAAGCAGATAGTTTATTAATTTAAAAATGTATATGGAATTAAATGTGAAATTATATATGTGATTAAATGATATAAATGGTTCAAATCGCTCTGAGCACTATGGGACTTAACATCTGAGTACGTCAGTCCCCTAGAACTTAGAACTACCTAAACCTAACTAACCTAAGGACATCACACACATCCATGCCCGAGGCAGGATTCGAACCTGCGACCATAGCGGTCGCGCGGTTTCAGACTGAAGCGCCAGAACCGCTCGGCCACACCGGCTGGCTTAAATGGTATAGAAAATGAATATATTAAAAAATACACATCGATCATTTTTTTTACAAAAAAAGATTGTTAGTAACCATTAGTTATTGTTTTGTTATATCTTTGTTATTTCGGAGAAAAGAAACTAATCGCTATAAATGACCAGCCAGATGTAAATGATGGAAAAGGAGGATTTCCTTAAAGTCTGGAATCGCGCGACCGCTGCGGTCGCAGGTTCGAATCCTGCCTCGGGCATGGATGTTTGTGATGTCCTTAGGTTAGTTAGGTTTAAGTAGTTCTAAGTTCTAGGGGACTGATGACCTTAGAAGTTAACTCCCATACTGCTCCAAGCCACTTGAACCATTTTTGATTTCCTTAAATCAGTATTGTAAGATGTGGCTAGTTATTTACAGTGTGCTGTATTACACATGTATTTTCTTCTAGAATATACACCTTTACCTATAAAGCATGAAGTGTGTTCAGTAGCAAACTTCAAGATAAATAAACAGCAATTAATAATATTATGTACAGTCACAGCAGCTTCGTAAAAGACTGCCGCTGAGTTACAGTAACTACACGTAATTCAGCATTTACATCAAAGTGCTGACTGGTGCCGGCCACTCTCTGTGGCGTGCCACCCCTCTGGCTGGCCTCACCAGCTGCGGCGCCAGCACTGCTGTGGAGGCCGTGGCTGGCTGGCTGGCTGGGTGGTGGGCTGGCTGCTGGCTGCTGGCTGCTGGCTGCGGCCCCGCCTCTGCAGGTCTCCTCTGGAGGCGGGCTGGCGGCTCCCCACCCAGCCAGTGGCCACGTGGGGCCCGCGGCGGCAGCTCGCCACAGCACTGCCCGGCCGACACGTGCACCGCTGCCCCGTCTCGCGCACGCTGCTGCAGACTCCCGAGTAAGCACTGGCTCATGGCACGTTTATGTGCAGTACACGGGTGGGGATTGGTACGCAGTGAGGCAGAGAGAACAATTTATTCTGTATTTTCTTTACTTACATATGTACGTTTTATACTCATTGTGTAGAGCAATGTTTTCCCAGACGTTGCTTCATATGAGACTAAAAAATTCAGCTTGTATAGTATTCTGTCGAGCAAGTGCCTCAACATATGTATTAGTAGACATACCACCCCTGCATTCTACTTCACGGAACTCGATAGTAATAGGCTCTCCTGGTACAGCGAGAATAAATGCATTAATACACTGCTCCTCTTACATTCAGATACCAGCACCTCAGTCTGTCTGTAGCAGTCGCTAAGGTGCAGTATAAATCATCCAAATTCTCCACACTCGAATGTTTTATTTAAATGCGCATATCCCCTGAAGTTGATCCAGTCATAGCTTCCCTGTAGATATGCACTGTTGAAACACTCCTCCCATACATTTTAAAGTCAGTTGGTGATTGTAATGCACCGCACTCTGTTGTCATCTACTTCTTTGTATACTCCCTCATGCTGCACAGATAGTCCTGTGATGCCAAAAACACGTCGAAAGTTTTCTATTTCTGGACCTACACTGACGCTTTTAGATAGACTAACAGTCACAGTATATGTGTTGGTGATAAGCAGTACACTTCTGCAACTTAACTGAGACTTGCCGACTTGAGGAACTTCTGATCTCTGTGTGAAATAGTTGAAAGACTGCAGGTCTGATAAATCTGGAAGATACTCTGTGGCTTGTTGCTGCATTCCAGTTGGAGTTCATTGGCCTGGTGTAAAAATACATACGTATTGCCGAGTATCTTTGGTTTTTCGGCCCATCCCTGCTGACTGCACTTTGTGACGTTCTTTTCACTACTTTATACAGACCTGAAATGATCTTTATTGGGCGAGAACAGTGTCGGGGAGGGGAATGTAGGGGGATTGGAGTGGGGAGGGAAGGGTGAGTGGATGGGAAGGCGATATACGGATATGTGTCTGCTGTAATATGACACCGGAAGAAAAGTACTGACAGATCCTGAGGCAGTGATTTCGCTCGCAGTCCACTGTGGTCCTGTGATACTGTGCCTCACTGCAGTCTCTTAGCGGATGAACGCAGAAAAGGTTTCTAGATATGGGAGTGGAACGCAAATTTCATAATAGCAGAACCCGTTACGTTGCACTCGACAGCGAGTGCTCATGAGAGACAAAGGTATCGCCAGGAGTGCGGCAGAACATAATCTGACAGACAGGATGAGCTGATGATGCTGTGGTGTACAGGAACGTATAAGTGTTGAGTGACTGTAGGAGGGTACAAGATGACTTAAGCAAAATTTCTAGTTGGTAAGATGAATTATAGTTAGATCTAAATGTAGAAATATTCGAATACAGAATTAGCAGCGCGCTGCTTGACATTCACGTCGATGAAATATCTAGGTGTGACGTTGCAAAGCAATGTGAAATGAAATGAGCGTGTAAGGGTGCAGCGGAGAAGGTGAATGCTCGACTTCGAGTAGGAGAATTTTAGGAAAGAACGGTTCATTTGTAGAAGACATAATATAGGACACTAGTAGAATCTGTTCTTGAGCACTGTTTGAGTGTTTTGGATCCGCACAAGGTCTTATAAAGGAAAGACGTCGAAGCAATTTAACTGTGCAGCCAGAGTTGTTACCTCCAGGATCGAACAACATGCTAGTATTATGGAGGTGGTTTGTGAACGAAAACAGGAACCCCTGTAGCGAACACGATATTACTTCTAGGAAAATTATAGAGGAAATTTAGAGAACCGACATTAGAAGCTGACTGCAGAACGATTTCACTGACGTCAACGTCCATTTCGCTTAAGGAGCACTAACAGAGAAATTAGGGTGTCTGTGGAGTCATGGTGAAGAAGTGGGATCTAGAGAAGATAAGATCCAACAAAGAACAAATGCTGTCACTTGAGTTTCTAAACACATTAAGAAACAAAAGAACCACCTGATAACGTCAACGAGTACTGGCATATGCTGAAAGAAGAAATCATTAAAGCAGGACAGGAAAACATAAGATATGTAGAACGGAAAAGGGGAAAGAAACGTTAGGTCACACAAGAAATGATTTCGTATGTGGAGGAGAGAAAAAAATTTAAAAACAAGAACACTGAAGATGCAAGAATGATGGACCGAAGGTTAAATAATGCACTGCAAAGAGAAACAGAGCAGGCTAGGAAAAAATGGCTAAGAGGAATGTAATGCAATCGAAGAACTGGACAGGAAGGGAAGATACGACTTACTGTAGAACAGAGTAAAGACTATGATATGGGATTAAAAAAGAACAGGAAGTGCTAGTATGGAAAGTTTGAGTAAAGACGAAGAGGTAGTGAACAAAGATCGTGACGATGTCCTCCAGCGATGGAAAGAATATCTAAGAGAGCTATATGACACAGATCGCAAACCAGAAACTGTGGAACTTGAATTACTCAACAGTGTAAATGATGACCAGAAAGGATGGCCCAACCATCATAATGGAAGAAGTAATGTCTGGCATAACTGCAATGAAAAATGGTAAAGCAGTAGGTACAGATGCCGGGAGAAATATTAAAATGCTTGAAACAAGATGAAATAAGGGAAATATTGAGGTTATGAATAAAATATGTGACAGTGGTGAATGGCCTGAGGACTTTCTGACAAAACTAATGTTTCCATTACCGAAAAAGCAAGGAATCAAGAAATGCAGTGAGCACGGGACAATCAGCCTCATTTCACATGCAGCCAAAATGATGTTAAGAATATTTAATAAGAGACTTTAAAAATTAATGGAGGAGAATCTTGGCGAGGAGCAGTTTGGCTTTAGACGGAATACGGACACCAGAGATGCAGTGGGGCTCCTGCGACTCTTGGGAGAAAGGTTTATTGAAAAAGGAGGAGACCTCTAAATGTGCTTCACCGATCTAGAAAAGGCATTTGACAATGTGGTTTGGGACAAGTTGGCGACTGTAATGAGAGAAAAGAGAGTGGACTGGAAAACCAAAAGACTCATTATATCTTAATCAAAAAGCCTCAGTTAAAGTGAGAGGAGAAAGTACAAACTGGATCGGACTAGGAAAAGGAGTAAGACAAGGATGCTGTCTATCACCTAACGTTTTCAATCTCTACTTGGAAAATATGATTGCCCAATGCACATTAGATGACAAAGGAGTAGAAATTGAAGAAGAGTAGGGTGTTTGAGGTTTGCTGATGACATGGTCCTTCTAGCCACAGGGGAAAGAGAATTACAGGATTTAGTGGACACCATTGACGCCATTATGGAATGAAAATTAACACAAAGAAAATAAAAGTATTGGCACTAGGAGAAAATAAAGAAATAAAAATTGTGCTGAATGGAGAAATATTAGAACAGGTGCTAAATTTTAAGTATCTTGGAAGAAGGATAGACACCGACTGGAAGTGCACCACAGAAATGAAAACAAGGATAGCAATGGTAAAAGAGGCATTTTATAAGAAAAGGAGAGATTTCTGCAGCAGTGTGGACAGAGAACTGAGGAAAAGATAAAATTTTTTGTATGGAGTGTTCTTCTGTATGGCCTGAAACATGGGTTTTGAGGAATAAAGACCGAGAAGGGCTAGAGGCCTCTGAGATGTGGACATGGCGGAGTATGGAAAGAATAAGTTGGATGGACAGAGTAATAAATGAAGAGGTATTGAGATGAGGGGGAGAGAAAAGACAGTTGCTAGATGTAATAAAGAGAAGAAAAAGAAATTGGATTGGGCATATATTAATAAAGAATGACGGACTGATAAAAACAGTTGTAGAAGTTTATGTAGAAGGGAAAAGGAAGCGAGGAAGGAGGACACTTCATATACTGGATGACGTAATAGACGGTACAACATACAGCAGCCGTAAGAAGGAGGCAATGGATCGCAGAAAATGGAGAGGCAAAGGACCTGCTAATATAGCAGATGATTGATGATGATGATGGAGGCATAAAGAGAGTCGCTTTTCCATCGCTGTATTTACGAGCGTAACAGGGAAGAAATGACTAGTGATGGTGCAAGGAAACTTCCACCATGCACCATATTGCGACTTACGGAGTATGTGTGGAGTTGTAGATGTACATCTGCATCTACACCATTACTCCGCGTGACACCCGGCGGTGTGTGGCGGAGGGTTCTTCTAGCATCACTAAGTGACAGTCTCTTTAGTGGGCTTGTCGCTTTGTCTAGGTGTTCTGCAAACAAAACACAGTCTTCCCTACAAGATTTTCGATTTGATCGTTCCTATTTAAGTTGGCCCTAATTGTAATACCTTGGCATTTAGCTGAAACGGCAACCTTTCGACTTGTGTGACTCATCGAGTAAAAGAAATTTAACGGGTTCCTTCTAGTTCTCCTGTGGATGACATAACACTTTTCATTATTTAGAATCAACTGCCACTTTACGCATCGCACCGGTACAATCTCTAAATTATTTTCGTATTGCTTTGATCTTCTGATGACTTTACTAGATGGTAAAAGAGAGCATCATCTGCAAACAATGGCTGCTCAGATTGCCTCCTAAATCGTTTTTATAGATTAGGAACAGCAGAACGCCTTTCGTGAGGAAGGGCAGATACCACTTACGTTTTACTCGATGACTTTCGTGAACTATCACCAGGCAAACAGAAATACGGCGGTCATCCGGATGAGAGGCGTCACGCCACGCTTCCCGTGGTTTGGCCGTCCTGCGGCAGACTTCCGCTGCGCCCGCTGTCATATTGAGCGCGCGCTCCCTGCGGCGCGCACTGCTTCTGTTTGCTCCCCAGTGTCGACAGCGGACAATGCAGCCGGCGGGCGTACTTGCCACAGTGGCGGCTCTGCTTGCAGCAAACGGGACCTACTCGGTGCTAGAGTGCGTCTGCAGGCACATGGCCAAACTCTCGGGTCTCAGTGACGGTGAATTTGTGGTATGGCGCCGCTACTGTCTCCATACCAGTAAGTGCTTTTTCGTGCTGTACGGATTCATAAGACGTTATGCACAGTCCACTTATCAAACACTCACAGGCGGCTTGGCTTACATACGCTGTTATTAAAAATTATACGTTTTCTGCCTGACAGTGAAGGACTACGTTTATTATGAGGACGCTCAGCTAGGTATCCACTCTTAAGGAATACGTATAGAAATGACATTGGTGTAACAGGGTGACGTGAACTGATGGAAAGTGATGGCGTGCAACCGAATGCGAAAGAGCCTGTCGTGGAGCTTATCGTAAAACTGGCTGTCCTTTAAGGCGTTGCTGCAGGTAGTGTTATAATATGTTTCATACGCACAGAAAAGACAGACATCTGGAGGTACTATTCATCTGGTGGTTCCAGGTGGTACGAACTGCTATGTCACACACTTTCCAGGAGCGGTAGCTCGTTCTTTAGGAGTATGATTTGTATGCGCAGCCTAGGAATCAAGAAAAAACACCTATTTTGACGAGCTATTGGCCATAAGCAATGATCATACAATAGCTGTAGTTCTCTTACGTCTGTTCTCCCACTCTTGTTTCCTGTGACGTAAATATTCCCTACGACTCTTGCCAAAATTACACACACGAGAAAGAATCAAAGGACGCAGAGCAATAAATAGCGTTCCAGCCAATTTACCATCTGGTTAATCAGTCGGCATAACTGTATACGAATGCGAATTGATAATAGATGATCTTCATTGATCTGTCTTGGTACCTCTAATTTCCAGGGTCCCTTTCATGTACGTTTCCTCTTCAAATGCCGATTGGCTGCAGTTGAAAACAAATTCCTTACTCAACGACGGGGCAAATTTGCTTATCTCATCTACAAATATTTCGGTCGATCCTGTAGTTTACTGTGCATCGTCAAGTTGACGCTTTCTTCGAAATTTCATTATCTCACGTCTCACACTGCTGTAGCACTGTTTGACGTCATGCAAGCATCCACTGCTTCTTTTGAAATCTCTGTAATGTATGTCGAGCGTCCTTGAAACGCGCAAGTGTGCCTTGTCCTCCGTTGAATGTCTGTAGTTTTCCTTACACACTAACGGTCATATTTCTGCAGGCTTGTTCAAAATATGTTCGTAATTGTTCTTTTGCTATGCTGTCTGCGATTTTCCAAGTACGTGATTATGTTTAGCATCCGCTCCTTGGACAACGACTGTCCTTCACTACGTTTGACTGGAAACGGGAGCTGCTGCCCTCTGTCCGACAACGACGATGAACTACAGCACGCCTGTTTCAGTACAACTTTCTAGTGCCGTGCACGTATCGCCATCACTGCACTCCTCTTGTACATTGTTCGCACGACACCACGCATTCCACTGACTCATGCGTCACTTCTTTCACACTCAGCGAAATTTCTTGAGTTCCTTTCTGATCAAATCTCGACTTTGGCTACTGTTTCTGAAGATATAACGCAATGTTTGCTTTGTTTATCGACGCCATTGCTCTGCTTTGTATTAACAGCACTAGCACTGTAGCACTGTCGTGAGTTACTCGTCAACTAAGCAGTTCAGCTACGCTCCGTAGGCTCGTGTTGTCGACAGCATCTGACAGCTCCAGTCCCGCCCCCTGTTGGCATCATCAGCCAGTGTTGTGTTAGCATCGTGGGCAACATGTGGGCCGCCGAACGCTGTCACATCTGACACGCAAGTGCATGTCCAGCTTGTGTCTTTACCCGTAGCTTACAGCAAACACGGAAAATAAAATGGGTTATTGGTAGGAGTTGACCAGGAAATCCAAATGCTACTTTTACAAACATTTACATTAAAAGAGCTGCAGGATGCCTTACTTCGGCTTTTTCACCTTTGCTTTACCTCGAGCTGAGGCAGCGGGTTTTGTACTTCATAGTTCCCTTCGTAGCTATAAGGTGTGTCATCCAGAGCGATGTACGCCCGCAATCTCATTCCTCTACAGTAATTTTTATTTTGTGCTGAGATTTTCTTTTCCGCCAGTGTATTTCTAGCGATCTTTGCCCTCGCTCCTCTCTGCTGAAGGAACGATCATCAAAACTTCCCCACGGAGGTTCAGAAGAGAAAGTGTACCTTATCAGTCCCCGGGTAATGCTTTCAGACATACACTTGCTATATGAACAAGTTAAAATATCACACAATAAAAACTAAAGATGCAGAACAAATGATCACATACGAGGCAGAATAGAAGGACGATTGTTCCATTACATTCAACCAGCTGTTTTCTGAGGCTTATAGAGTTTCCAAACTTATAGAGGTTCCAGGCTGTGGCTGGAGTGTGTTCCCACGGCCGGAGAACGCGATCGGCCCGCGGCGCGAGTCGCCCAGTGCGGGGGTGGGGGCCGTGGCCCGCTGCGTGGGAGGCCGGCCTGCCTGCAGCCAGACACAGAGGTCGGGGAGTACGTGGAGGAGGCGCGCCAGTCGGCCGTAAACACACTTTCGCTTAATCACAATAGGAGTAGTTTCCTTTCGTTACAGTGATTGTCAGGGAAAGTCCCTCGTCATTGGCCGTAACTGGGGCATTATTCCAGTACGGGAAGCTTCAAGTATCGCTGCACAGTTGACGGGGACAGGCTCTCGCGAGAATACGTCGCAGGTTACGGAGAGCGCCAAGTGAGTCAGTCGGCCCTCAGACACGACGAGGCGGAGGTCTCCATGTTGGGTCAGCAGCGTGGACTTCCCTCTGTACGAGTCAATTACGTTCATTGATATCAGGTATGCATTACTCGAACATTCGCAGTGGTTAATTACAATAGACATACAGCAATGGCATCCCGATTTTTCGGTTAACAGTAGCAGCTGCCCACAGTCCCATCAGAAGCGACTGTTTGTATGTTTACAGCCCGGTAGCCACACCGACAGCGAGAGACGTCATCAGAATTAGCAGTCTCAGTGGGCAGGTACGGAACTTTCAGAATGTTTACCGGCGAGGTCAGCTCACCGCCGAGATAGCCTCAGCTGGACTCCCTTAGCGAAGCGGATCTGACGAGTGTAGCTGCGCGGGCTGACCGTCTGTTCCTTCACAGAGACATTACGCTTTCTTCTTTCCTTTTGCTTCATTTTGCAGTCTAGCTCACTGCAGGTTTTATCACGCATTTGCTCAAAAAGACGTCAGCCTCGTGAGGGAATGAGCAGGCAGAATGTCTTTTGTGTGTCCAGAGATTCTGCCGTAAACTTTCTGGCAGGTGAGAACAGCGCTTTTTAGTCCAAAGCCACTCTCTGCCACTCAGTGCCTTCATTGCTGCTTTATTTGCGGCGAGGAACCGTATGTCAACCGCACTTGCATATCGGTCGACAATTTCAGTTCGATTATTTCAAAAATGATCTCAACATTTGATGAGTACTTAGCTATTACATTTGTACATTTGTTTTCTCCCTGCTCCGTAAGCGCTGAACGTTCCCACACAAGTACAAAGGGACAGAAGTGCAACTACTGCCTCGGAAGTGTACAGAACAACGAATGGCAGCGCCTCTGCTGCTTACCTAACGAGATACCGTGGGTAAACACGGCTACAGCTAAGAGGAAAATACAGCTCAGAGGCGGATCCCAGAGATTAAAGCGAGAGGAGAGTGGTATGCCGATTACATCATTGGGGATTCGATCTTTTCTGGCTGCAGTTATTTGACTGTGACGCAGTACTTGGCGGGTAGACTGTGATGAGACAGGCTAAGTGTGCGGCGGTCCAGGAGATGAGAGTACAGAATGTCTGGGGTCATCATTCACGGCCCAGCCTGGACTGGAGATCTGAAGTCACCACGAAAGGCTCCCACCGGCTGCCGCTCCAGTCTGGAGCGCCCTGCCGCCTGCAGCCCAGCTGCCTCTCGGCCAGCCTGGAGTGTCCTCTCCAGCCCCGCACTGCCAGCTCTGACACCAACGTAAGACTGTATCTGCTCTGGCGTTCTGCAAAGGTTTATGAGCACGGGTCCATATGTCTTATTCCCAATCTCGCCAATCAAACCAGTTAACGATAAGTGTGATTTCGACTTAAATATTACTGTCTGCGCCTAGCCAGGTACATCGCACGCTCCTGTGGTAGCGGTGCTAACTCTGTCAAGCTGGGGCAGAACAGCATGCCTGACATGCGACATTAAATTATTTTGTTGAAAGGATGTCGAAAATATCGCAAGCGAGGTGTCTCAAGGACTCAGAAATGTAACAGATGCGACCAGTGTAACCAATTACGTATTGTATAGCGAGTGGCTCCCCGTGAGATGGGCGAGAGTGCAACGTGGCATTCTCCGCTCTGCTCAGGGCCTGGATGCACGGATCATCCACAGCGATGCTGCAGTCAGAATTTCGGCTCATACGGAATGACGGCACAGTGTCCAGTGTTGTACTGTCGGCGCAGCTCTGCCCGCTTCCTCGTCAAGGGGAGCCGCAGCAGTGGCCGCCGTGCTGACAGTCAGCTGACTTGTTGACCTTTTGCTTGTAGAAGTGTGCAGCACACCTCACGCCGTGTCGATTATCGTTCGCTGCAGCTCTCTTAGTGTTTCACTTTCAGTAGCTGCTAGTAGTGATGTGCATACGAGTAGCCCGTGGAAGCTCGTGAGTCACGAGTGCAGACCTCGAGGTGACTGAAGAACGGTTTGCAGTTTGGTCACCGGGGTTAAAGTGCGGCAGCCTGGAGCAGCCGCCCCCCGCGTGGTCAGCTGTGCAGCGCCTGGCAGCCCGCCTCAGGGACTCCGGACTGTCGCCGCCGCCAGCAGCTGGAGCGGCGGAGGGAGGGGGGTGCGCCGGCGCCCTGGCGCAGCTCCGCCGCCTCACGTGGGACGAATCCTTCGAACTCATCGAGGAGCTCGACTGCCGGATCGCTGACGACTGTATCGACTCCTGCTCTGTACCGGGGTATGTAGACCACTCGACGCCATTACTACTGACCGTACAACTAATTCTTTCTTTAAATTTATTCTCAATGCTGTCACCTACTTTTCCTATTTTGCGATACTAACTATCTGTCAATAAGGGCACATTTATGAGACCCAAAGACGAAGCGCGCTAATACCTTCTGCCGCCGCCTCTTCTGTTGACACTTTCCACCGAGCAGTCAATGGAATGTGCCTCGTGGCACACGTCTCTCTCCGCTCTCTGTCTCCGCATGTCGCTACAGCAGACAGTAAATGATCTGATGATGACAGTCAAAGACTGAAAGCGGTAACTAACAATAAAAGCTTTTCATCGAGACTGCTTGCGTTACTAAAATTGAGTTTATATTCCTATTTCCCAACCGTATTATCAAAAATCAATAAAAGTACAGCGTCGTTTGAGATGACAACAGCTGTAGCTCGGTATCGTTGTTAGTTGTAAATTAGTTCAAAAGTGAACAATAAACACTGCAAGTGGCTAAATTAATTACTTTTCGAAAGAAGCAATTATAGAGTCGACACCCTGCACCATCACGCTACAGTAATACTCCACAACATTTGCTGTACATACGTAATTAAAATCTCTAACATGGCAGCAGTCAGCAACAGTAAAATTATGGAAGCCATACGAATCGTACAGCCAACCAGTGGTACGTCAGATGTTTATTTACACTTTTACCTTGCTTTACTGTTCATTAAGCCATGTGGCTATACCTTAGCATTTATATGGGTCATTTTAGTGTTGACTGAGCTTTATGACCTGTTTTCTCTTTTCACAGAATAAATTTACACACGTTACTACTTCTTCCTAGGAAGAAAGTTTTATATCTGTTTAAACCTAGGTAAGGATTCGAATAAACTAGCTGGTGCATGACTCCCATTCTTTCCATACATCATTAAGTTATAGTAAGACAGTCACATTCAAGCCAACTTTTGCTTCAAAGATCATGAAATGGCATCAGGGTATTACCGCCTCTAGCCTCGAAGACTTCGTCAACTCGGCGGGGAAGAGAGTTCCGGAAGTTTCTTCAGATATGTAGCATCTGCCCGAGGCCTCCCACTGACGCATCAGATCCCGCAGAGCTACCAGTGTGTGGGGATGTCGGCTGCCACGTCTCAGCTGCTGCTCCAGACAGTACCGTACAACGCCTGCAGCTCTGAGACCGGTTTGTCTAGTGTTCGCCTCGAGGTGCTGTAGGGCGCCTGAGTGTTCGTGAAACCGGGAGTGTGTGCACGCAGCCCTGGGAACACGACTGTGTGTCTCATCTTCTACAACGCAAGTGTCCAGAGAATAGGGCGACACTTCGTCACCGAGAATATTGAAATAAACGTGCTGGTTCAGGTTCACATTGACCGTAGTGACTGAATCCAAGTCGCGGTGATAGAAACACCCCTATGACACCATGGAACCACCAGTGGCTTGAACTGCATCCTCTATAGGCCGTCAGTCCCATCGCCACCTACATAATTTCAGAAGAGGCGAAATCGCGCGACTCGTGTGACGCACCTCCATCCAGCCACCGTCCATCTCTGTGTGGTTTGGCCCACTCGAGACGCGCAGCTGTGTGTGTCTGTGTGAGCGACGGCCGCTGACTCCAAATGTCGAGTCTGTGCAGCCGCCTTCCGAACGATTGCTAGGCAGCTGGTTCAGATGGAGCTGCTTTGCCAGGCATTGGCAATTTCCGTCTGGTTTGAAAGCGATCGCCAGTCACTTGGAGTGACACTCGTCAACAGCCCTGTCGGCTGGGATCTTTTTACGCCACTGCCTCACATCACTACGAGTGGTTCACCATTCTTTGCAGATACTTGGACAGTCCACATTGATAGACCAACAGATCGTGTAACTTTACTGACCGCCCTCATCCCACGCGAGCGACTGGCACGTACACACCGGATTGTCACCTCACCGTCACCACTGACGTCAACGGTGGAGCGTCACGTGACCACCTGGTCCCTCCGCTGCAGCACGGCATCCAGCCCTCCAAAGCGACCTCTGTGCTCAATTAAGTGGAGGCATAGCATTTCGTCTGATGAGATTAGTTCATGCCTTCCAGAAGCTCTGCGTTTTGTACACTTTTAGCCAACACTTAATTCGTCTATGATAAGCATCAGGTGGGAAATAACTTTGTAGTTGGCGATTCATGGACACATTGTTCGTTTTTAATTTCATTCATAAATGGTGTACCATAATCGGTGGATTACATTCTTTCTACAAAAGACATATCGTTTTACGATCGCCACCCAAGTGTTGTTATTGCTGTTAGAGGCATATGTGTACTGTTCACTGAACATACACAAATTTCCAATCTTAGTTCCTCATTTGCATATAATGCCATTTTAATATCGCAAAGGAAAACGTTCCTGATGTTCTGCAACTACTATTTACATAATCACGGATTAGGATTCATGTTCTTATGCTGAGGTATGATGGGTTGTGATTAAATTCGTAACACAACATTGGGAAAATGTTTCCATTGTGATATTATTTTCGTGCTCTGTCGATCATCGAACGATAATTCATTTACTTAGTTTCATTTTCTGTCAAATATGGTTATGTCTCCGTCATACACACATGAAAAAAGTTTTGCATCACCCCAGTTCCCAGAACTCCTGAAGACAGACGTTGATTGTGGATATTGTATCACAGTTACAGTCCCTTTGACTGTTCAGAGATGTCACTAAACCCGCCCAAAGACGTAAACAACCGTGCATGAGCAGCGCTTACTAGACGGAAGGGACCCGACAGTTCCAGTCGTTCCACCAGGAAGGAGGTACACGGCTGGTGTTGTCTGTAGTTCAACCGTGCCTAGACGGTCAATACCGCGGTTCGGTCGCGTCCGCATTGTTACTTTGTGCCAGGAAGGGCTCTGAACAGGAGAAGTGTCCAGGCCTCTTGGAGTGAACCAAAGCGATGTTGTTCGGACATGAAGGAGATACAGAGAGACAGGAACTGCAAACCACATGCCTCGCTCAGGCGGCCCAAGGGCTGCTACTACTTCAGTGGATAACCACTACCTACGGATTATGGCTCGGAGAAACCCTTACAGCAACGCCACTATGTTGAATAACGCTTTTCGTGCAGCCACAGGACCTCCTGTTACAACTGAAACTGTGCGCAATCGGCTGCATAATGCGCAACTTCACTCCCGACGTCCGTGGCGAAGTCCATCTGTGGACCCACGACACCGTGCAGCGCGGTACGTGACCCACCAACCAATCTGAGGGATCTACGCCGATTCGCCGTTGAGGAGTGAGACAATCTGGACCAACAGTGCCTTGAAGAACTTGTGGATAGCACGCCACGACGAATACAGGCATGTATCAATACCAAAGGACGTGCTGCTGGGTATTAGAGGTACCAGTGTGTACAGCATCTGGACCATCACCTCTGAAGGTCTCGCTGTATGGTGGAACAACGTGAAACGTGTGGTTTTCTTGACCAATAAAAAGGGTGGAAATGATGTTTATATTGATATCTATTCCAATTTTCTGTACAGGTTCCGGAACTCTCGGAACCGAGGTGATGCAATCTATTTTTTGATGTGTGTATTAAGTAGTGAAATACATCTCAACATATCCATATCTTACTAAGCGAGCTAATAAGATTGCTGAAACGTTGACCTGTCACATTCAAAAGGGTAATTAGATTAGGGAGGAACTCTCTAAAGCAGTAGATGAATTGTCCTATTCAGGGAGCAACATAATTATTTGCAGCCGAAGTAGACAGGATATAAAATACAGACTGGCTAGGGCCTGGAAAACATTTCTGGAAAAGAGTAATTTTCTTGCTGTTTAACATAAATTTGACGTTTAGGCTGTCATTTCTTAAAGTACTTGTCACGAGTGTAGTCTTGTATGGAAGTGAAACATGGATGGTAAGCAGCAGACACAAGAAGAGAATATGAGGTACTGAGATGTAGTGCTAGAGCAAACTGCTGAAGAATAGGTGTTTAGATTAAACCATTATGAGAAGATACTGAATCGAATTAGAGACAGTAAAAAATATGCCACAAGTTGACTGAAAGAAGGGATCAGTTGACAGAACACCTCCTGGGACGTCAGCGAATCGTCCGTTTGGTAATGGAGAAGTAGTGTGGGGAGAAAAACCTGTAGAGGGACACCGAGTGATGAGTACAGCAAACAGGTTCAGACGAATGCAGGCTGCAGTAGTGGAGGGGCTCGCACAGGATACTGTAGCATGGAGGGCGGCATCAAACCGGTCTCCGAACTAACAATGACAGCGACAAATAACTACGACAATTGTAATGATAACAGATAACGTTATTTCTCACTAATCTGAAACCTGAATCTTGCTGACAGGTGGGAACTGCGTGTCAGGCTGGCACTCAAACCCAGTCCTCCTCCTTCTGTGGACACTTCTCACACCAACTGTAGTACCGAGATATAAACAACAATGTGGGCATTGTCGGTCCGCCTTGATGCAAAATATTTTTGTTGTTCATTTATTTATTTATTCATTGCCCATGTTAGTTTCAGAGACAAATATCGCCTTCAATGTAAAACATGCAGAAAATAGCACAGTTATAAAACGGTGTAAAACGTTATTACATGTTTACTGTTTGTTTTTTAAATATTGTGTTATGTGGGTACTTTCATAATAGCTTATTTATTATACATTACACCGTGGTTTTAAGATTCTTGTTGGTGTTTGGGGCATATTTTCTGTGTTTTTCTCTTGCCGTTTTTCTCAACATAAATCATGTCATTTGCGAGCGACTATTAGTAAACAAATACGAAAACGTGAACTTACATATGTCAGACTTATGCAGTTGGGATTACGGTAGTGTTGTGGATACAGTTTTGGTGTGTACTAGGTTGTTACGTAGTTTCTCGTGTACTCATGTTCGCTGGACGGCTTGCAGCTAGTTCTATACACAGAAAATCATAACCGTCGCACTTCTTCCATAATGCATAACGTTACGCCAACTTGCCGCTGGCGTGTCTCGTGAAAAATGTATCACACGTTGCAAGAAGGTTATGAAAATTTAAGCACGAGTTCTGACGACTTCCGTTCCTCATTTATGTGTCTCTGTCTGATGGGCGAGTGGTTCTTTTGCAAGTGTGTGCTTTCTGTTGTGTGTCGTGCGTCAGTTCTCTCAGAGCAGTGAAGATTGTGTCGTTGAAAAGGGTTGTTTCTTCGTTTATTACGTTTTTCCCTTTCACTATTGCTTTTTGTATGTAATAATTTTCTTCTGTTGTTGTTGGTATGAAGAGAAAAACTTCTGGGATAGAATAAAATGACCAACCTAAGTGATTATCCAACACAAAGATATCAAAGGAACCCAGAGACATTAATACAAAACATCACACACATCCTCACACAGAACCAGACAAAAAGAATGATACAAAGGAATCCTGGAGCTCCACTCTTAACAGGCCTCCCAAAGGTCCACAAACTTCTCATTCTAGTCAGGCCAGCGGTGGACTTCAGAGAGACACATGTGCACATTCCTAGAGAAAACATACACATACACAAACAACAGAAGCTTCAAAACGCCAGAAGACATAATAGAGAAAATTAAGAACATCCCCCCAACAGCAAAACTTGTATCTTCTGACATTACATCCATGTACACACATATACTCACAGAAGAAACTATAAACACTATAGAACAACAGCTAAAGTACAAGAAATTCCCACAAAGACAAATAAATGAAATCTCATCCATTCTTAGTCTAATCACTGAACAAAACTACTTCACTTTCAGCAATAACTTCTGTTTGCAAAAAGAGGGGCTAACCATGGGATCTCCACTCAGTGGGAAATTAGTAGGCATATTCTTGGATCGTATAGAGAACACAATATTCAACAACTTTTTAAAACAAGATGAGTACAAAATAATTGACTGGTACCAATACGAGGATGACACAATTAACTTACAGATGAAACACAATACAGTTGAAGAGCTACACAGTAACATCAACACAGTATTACCTCAGTCCCACTTCACAAAGGAAAGAGAAAAAAAACAAGAATCTAAATTTCTTGAATCTTACAGTTACAAGAAACAAGCACCAACATTATTTTTCCATCTTCAGAAAACCCACATCCACAACCACTGCTACCCATATCTCATCCAACCACCATACATTCAGTAAATATGCCAGCTTTGCACCCATGCTCCACAGAATAACAGAACACGTCTTAAACTGAAGAGTACACACAGGAACTAAATATAATCAAACACAGCCGGCCGGAGTAGCCGAACGGTGCTAGGCGCTACAGTCTGGAAGCACGCGACCACTACGGTCGCAGGTTCGAATACTGCATCGGGCATGGATGTGTGTGATGTCCTTAGGTTAGTTAGGTTTACGTAGTTCTAAGTTCTAGGGGACTGATGACCACAGCAGTTAAGTCCCATAGTGCTCAGAGCCATTTGAACCATTTACAATCAAACAAATTGCTGTTGAAAATGACTACAAAACCGATATCATAAACAAGCTCAACAGCAAGGTAAATATGAAACATAAAAATAGTGGCCACCCACTCAAAAGAACAAGCAAAGAATCTGAAAACCCACAGGCCAAACACACAGACAACACAGCAGATCACATCACTCCAGGAAACGGAAACATATGGTACACACTGACATACAGTAATAAAACATCACATAGAACTGGAAACATCTTGAAAAAGCAAGGGATCCCAATAACATTCTAAACAAACAACATAGTTCATAAAAGGCTAAGACCAGACAAAAGAATCTCAGAAAAATTCAGCATGCTAGAATATACCAGCTCACATGTAACTGCTATCAGGGCTAACCCATAGGAGAAACAATCAAAAATATCCGAACGAAGTACACAGAGTCCTAAAAAGTGACAGCACACATTCCACTTTCGCAAGACACCCAATGAACAAAAACTGTACCTCTACTAATATCGAAAGTGATCTACACATAACAGAATGCACACACACGCAAAAAGACACAAACGAACAACAGAAGTAGTCAGAAATTTCGCTACAATTTTCATAGCGTCCTTGTAACATGCGACACATTTCTCGCGACACATGCTAATGGCAAGATGGCGTAATGTTTTGTATTATGAACGAAGTGCGAAACTTACGTTTTTCTGTGTGTAAAATTAGCTGAAAGCCTTGCAGCAAACGTAAGTACACGCGAAACTATGTAACAACTGAGTACCATCAAAACTGTATCCACAACACTACGGCAATCCCAACTGTGTAACGGTGACATACATAAGTTAATGTTTTTGTATTTGTTTAGTAATAGCCGCTCATACAGTTGCAGATGACATAACCTATGCCGCGAAAAACGGCAACAGAGGCACACAGAAAATATGCCCCAAACACCAACAACAATCTTAAAAACATGCCGTACTGTATAATAAATAATGTGTTATGAAAGTACTCACGGAAAACAGTATTTATAAAACAAACAGTACACATATAATAATGTTTTACAGTGTTTTATAACTCTGCTATTCCCTGCACGTTTTAGATATAAAGACCCCATGACCCATTAATGAAACTAGACTGACGAATAAATAACTAAACAACAAAATCGTTTTGCATCCAGAAGGACTCACAGTTCCCATTTTTGTATGCAAAAACCATCTGAATGAGTTCCAAATAAAATTATTCTATGGAGACATGACTCACGACATGTACTCACAGCTTCAGTTTTGACATTTTCTTTTCTCCGGCACCTCGTTCTCGGAATGATAAGATGTCAGCCACGGCATTTTGGTATGCATGTTCCTGTCTTGGAAGACGCGTATGAAGAGCTGGAAAGAAGACAGGACGACAGGCAACTCTTACGGACAGCTAAAGCAAGAGATAAGGCGACCAAGGATATAACATCAGTGAGGCCGATAAAGGATAAATCAGGTGTAGTATTATACGACCTTGAGAAAATCCTGAATAGGTGGTGGGTGTACTTTCAAAGGCTATTGAATAAGGAAAATGTATGAGAGAAGTATGAGTATGGAGATATAAATGAAAGGGTGACCCAAAGTATAAGTAGGAAAGAAGTGCAACATGCGATGAAGAAAATGAAAAACGGGAGGCCCTAGGAGCTGACCAAATCCCAATAGAAGCATAGAGAAGTCTGGAAGAACAGGGTACTGACATTCTCTGGGATCTAATGCAGAAGATCTGGAAAGGAGAAAGAACGCCGCATGTGTGGAGAAGCAGTATGCTTCTATATAAGGGCAATTATAGAGGGATAAAAGTGATGTCCCACACAATGAAGATCTTGGAAAGGATATTTGAAAACAGGGTGCGTCTAGAAACCGACGTATGTAAAGAACAGTTTGGATTTATGCCGGGAAGAGGAAAAACCAACAAAGGATGCGAAAAATCTATATATTAATCTGCAAGGAGAACAGCTGATGATCAAGAAATTTAAATACCTAGGCTCATACATAAAAAGTAATGGAGGACTGGAGGTCGAAATACAGCAGAGGATAAATAGTTATGGATGAACTGGAGGAAACTGAGCTGAGTACTGTGTGATAAGAAGGTTAGCTGCAGTTTAACAAGTCTGTGGTGAGGCCTGCGATGCTGTATAGTGCAAAAACTTGGCCAATTACAAAAGTCCAAGAGAAAAAGATGGAAGTGGCTGAAATGAGTATGATAAGGTGGATGAGTGGGGTGACACGACAGGATAGACTAAGGAAAGTGTACACCAGAGGAACAGTGAAAGTGGAGCAAATAGGGAAGAAGATCGAAGAAAGTAGTTTGAGATGGTATTTACACGTGCAGAGAACAGGGGAGTACTACGCGTGGAGAAGAGTTGGACCTAGAAATCGAAAAATCAAGGAGAAGAGGAAGACCGAAACTGAGGTGGAAAGACAAGGTAGCAGGAGACCTACGGGAGAAAAGATAGAGAAGAAGCACTGGATAGAAATTTATGGAAGAGAAGGATCTGGCAAAACAACGCCGACCCCACATGACGCGGGAAAAGGCTGATATGACGATTATGAGGATGACAATGATGTTCCTGTCATTTGTTTGGAATGATTTGGGCAAACAGTAGCAAGCGTAAGTCACAATAGACGGATCAGGTGTCTTTGTTTGACAAACGGTTTACGAGCTTTTCAAATCGCTGTTTATAACACTCTGACCTTGTATACAGGATGATACTGGCTGTGTAATTCCCACCAGATGTTCTGATTATGTTACTTCGTAATCTTCCTAAATTACTTCAGGCAAATTCCCAGATGATTCCTTCCATGACCTCACGGCCAACTGTCTGCTCATCCTCGTTAAACTAGACTTATGGGTGTCCACATGCCTCTATATACATGTTTTCAGTTGTCAACCTGCTCACGGGCAGGCGTGTCGCGGGGGAGCTGCGGGGCTCCTGCTGCACATGTCGGACGTTAATGATCTGGCAGACGTAGTTAACAGTCACTGCACAGACGGTGTAGTTGTCTGCAACAAAGTGAACATGGTCAGGGAAGGAGGGGACATGTTGCTCGCGACGACAACGCACAGGAGGTCGCGCAGTATAAGTGGGCATCCGGGGCTGCCGTCGAATGACAGTACAGGAAAATAGCTAAAATAAAGAGAATATATTTCAGTGCACACTGTGCAAGGGGCGCGCCTAGAGACGGAAGTTACCAGGTTTAGGCCATTCTAGGAGGCCAAACTACTAATTGAAGATGGCAACGGAAGGGGAGGCGATTCACATTAACTGATGTTGGTGGCCGTTCATGGAACGTCTGCCAAGTCTGTTCTGCTCGAGGTCTGGATCACGAGAGAGGGAAGCAACCGTGTTCTGCATTGCAGAGTGCTCCAGTGTCCACACACGTGACCTGTATCCCACACACGCTACTGGGTAAAACCGATGGCGTGAATCCACTAGCAGTCTCAGCACAGGGCTCAAGGCGTCTCTTGTCGGCGGCTTAAACTGGAGAGAACTGCCACAGGCAGGCAACTTCTGTCACGTAGGCACAGCGTAAGTTGCTCTGGGAGAAAACTTGTAAGGATTTCATTGGGCCTTTGAAGTAAATTCTTTAAACCATTTCACTGAAATATTCCTTTACTGGCTATCAGCACGTCCAAAAGTACTACCTCAAAGCAAAAGCACCGCATGTACCTAATCACATCTGGATAAGATTTTAACCTTCGAGCTGGAGAGTGTCATTTATCACAAATTTCTTTCTATATGCATTGTTAACTGTCTTACGCATTTTCGAGAACTACTTGAAACTTTTCACGTGTAAGCGCTGTTCTCCCATGCCTTTTGCTAAAGAAAGCTGCGGTCTGAGCTGCAACTTAAGGTAGTAGAGGTGCTTTTTCTTTTTCTCTCGTCCACATGTAACACGCCGTCCTCTTTCCTTGGTGGCAGGCTACCCAATTGTTTCAACCCACGGATCTTTGATTTTCTGTAGGAAAGTTGCTACGTTGACAGGAAGTGAAGCAACCTTATCTGTTTTGACTAGCTGAAACCTCTCAAGGGAAAATGCTAAGTCTTTCAACGAAAATGCTCTTTTTCTGGATTTACCTCATTTGCGTCGAAAATGATTTGAGCTCTTATTCCAGCTATATCGATTACAGAATAGGATACGACCAGTAGCCATCTTTTGGTGACCCATGCTATGGAATACGCTCTTCCCAGTTGATCGACTATGTAGACCCCTCCATTTGTCACATTGTAATAACTGCCTTATTGCAACAAGTTTATCGGTTGCTCTCCCTTCTTGTCTTGAGCTTTTGTCGTCAAAGTGGATGCAACGTAAAAGGAACAGCAGTCTTCTATAGCTCATCACATCTCCCGTAATCTCCATACTTCTGCCATCTGGTTTCCGCAGTACGACAACATTAGTGTGGCTGGCTTGCGTAATCCCAGAGAGGTAAAGCAATCCCAGTAATGCCGTTATTTCTTCTTCTGTAGTGTTTTTAGCACCCCTTTCTCTTGAATACTGTACACTTTCTTTCTTAGACTGAGTACAGAAGAGTGTGTACTTAATATTTTGTCAATCGTTTCCAGGCTAAGTACTGTCCATTTCACTTATGACCTTTCTGGATACACTTTCTGACCCAGGAAATATTTTTAGAATATTCTTTCTTTTTGTCTTTATGACTACATTAGCGCATAATTGATTCCATTTTCATTTTTCTCCTTCCTAATAAAAATATAAACAGCGGAGAGCGACTGTTCGCGGTCATCGTCTGAATTGTGTTCCCGTTCGGGATCCGAACCTCGGTCACGTCGTGTGGCAGACTGTTCCTCTTCTTCCTCAGCGTCATCGCCAATTTCCTTGCCTGATTCGGTGTCGAACCCTGGATCCTCGTCGAGTGGCCACGCAGCCTCCTCGTTGTCGGCCAGCTTTGTTGTGGGCTGTACAGGGTGGCAGGGCCCGCTTGTGGACAAAAAGTAACGAGATGAGAGTGAAAGGAACGCCACTTACACGACTGGGCGCGTTGTGTACCTTGTATTCTAAGACGGCACACGCGTTGTTTATTATACGTTTCAGCTGCTCACTTGGACGTGTGACAACACAACTTACCACTGAGCTAGCAGAAGCTATAATGGCAATTTTATAACAGCAATGCAATTTTTTTATTTATTATGCAGAGAACTGGACAAGACAATGCCATCTGCGGTTGGCGCGTTTTACGCATAGTCGCGCTCAATCGAGAGTTAAACTGCAGTGAAGACCGAAAACTTCCTTTACTTGTTTGTAAACGTAATACTGTGCACTTAAAAAATAAGCAGATAATAGTTATCCTACACCTGCCATACCAGTGAGTAATATTTGGAATCAGTCGGTTTACAGAAACACGTAGATGTACGAAACACAGAAACCTGTACTAGCATTCGCAATTATTCCCTTAAAGCCTACCTGTAAATAAAAGTTATTTGAAAACGTCCTGCCTTAGACAAAACACAGTTTCTTCTTTTTCACCCATCCATGTTTCGGCGAAGCTTTACCGTCATGAGAGGTTCCCTTCATTTTTCTGCCGAACAAAGAATATATTCAAACTTCCTGGCAGATTAAAACTGTGTGCCGGACCGAGACTCGAACTCGGGACTTCCGCCTTTTGCGGGCAAGCGCTCTACCAACTGAGCTACCCAAGCACGACTCACGCCGCGTCCTCACAGCTTTCAGTCCGCCAGTACCGCGTTGAGTCGTGTTTGGGTAGCTCAGTTGGTAGAGCGCTTGCTCGCGAAAGGCGAAGGTCCCGAGTTCGAGTCTCGGTCCGGCACACAGTTTTAATCTGCCAGGAAGTTTCGTATCAGCGCACGCTCCGCTGTAAAGTGAAAATTTCGCTCTAGAAACATCCCCCTGGCTGTGGGTAATCCATGTCTCCGCAATATCGTTTTTTCCAGGAGTGCTAGTTTCTGCAAGGTTCGCAGGAGAGCTTCTGTAAAGTTTGGAAGGTAGGAGACGAGGTATTGGCGGAATTACAGCTGTGAGGACGGGGCGTGAGTCGTGCTTGGGTAGCTCAATTCGCGTGGCCAGCAGTCTGGCTTTAGCTGTCGCCGCGGTCGCACGCTCCTCGAGTTTGCTCCGTGAACGTTCAGTGTTTACGCCAGTGTTTTCGTGTTTCGTGACTGTTTATCGGCTTTTTGCACGTGAATTAAGTGTTATAAATTGAGCTATTGGTCTTCGTTCATGTCGTCTTTCTACTTATTGCTGTTGGGATTTCGGCGTTGTCCGAAATTTCTTCGCTGCAGAACACCATGGCAAACTCCGTGAGAAAAAACACTGTGATTTTCACCTTCGACAAGTACACCCGTCGAGTACAGCCCTCTGCACTTGAAATACACGACTAGATTACCGAGGAATTTGGGCTTCATCCTGAATCTGCTCATACCATGCAGCTAGACTCTGATGAATACTGCATTTTTGTAAAGTTTAACGATTCCGTGAGTGTAGACCGCTTTCTGGAAAAATTTGGTTATGAAACGGAATTTATACACCGTGATATACTAAAAGTACTGTAAAACTCAGTAATTCCGAGTCTGTAATTAGAAATGTTAGGGTTTTGAATATTCCCATAGAAGTAGACAACTCGAAAATTAAAGATGTCTATTCAAAGTGTGGGGTTGTCAGGCAAATAGTCAACGAAAGGTGGGCTTCGAATTTCAAGCTGCAGTGCTTTAACGGCATTCGCTCCGTGGAGATGGAAGTGAAGGCAAACATTCCCTCCCACATCGTTGTTGACGGGCACAAGGCGCATGTTATTTACTCAGGGCAAACCCCTACATGTCATGTATGTAACGAGTCAGGACTGCCCTCGCCGTGTTTTTGTGCTAACAAATAACCTTACGCAACGCCGGAAATTAACACTCAACGATTTGTTGCCAGCCAGTAATACAACAGAGGCGACGGCTGTCGTGGATCCTGTTACTACCTCTGAAAATGTTGCACTTAATGTTAATGACTTTCCGTCTTTAAAACCTGCATTAACTGCTGAAATCCCGTCCCGTGACAGCGAGACTCCCACTAAAAAGCGTCCTCTAGAGGACACTGAAAAAAATGTTGATGAGGACTCTTCCTGTGAAACACCCGTTGCCAGGAAGCCGAAACCAAGTCCTGTTGGAAGTGGTAAAAGGAGATGAAATGCAGGTCGATTTGGCTCCCACTTCCGCACAAGGAGTTATACCGCCACGAGCAGATAGTGACGCAGCTGGTAGTGACCTTTCACAGAAATGTGACCCTGAGCCTGAGGTCACAGCTGCAATAACTGCATCGAGTGCACAGCCCATACAGTGCGAACAGTACGAGGAAGTACCAAGTAAACAACCTGCTGGCTCCGAAGCGCAACACCGCGCCGAAGGAGGAAATAAACAAGCATCACCGCCTCGCCAGCAAGACAACGCAACTGACAACACCCCGGAGCCAAATATTAACGACTCGCAAGCCACCGCCGTTGCGCAAGACGGCCACCGTCGGAGGCTGCGACCGAAACCAGGTCTTGTTGTCACGCGTCATCAAGCGAAAACCACACCAGAGAAGAAAGACATCAAGAAAAAGAATATTAAATATGAAGTCATCAGGGCCAACAGTGACGAGGAGAAAGAGAAAGACCACAGTGACTTATAGCAATGCATTGTCAGGATTTCAGGATAATTTTCTTTTCAAGCACTTTGTTTAAAAGCAGTAAAATTTTTTCTATGAAGTTAGTGCATGTAATGGGCACACAGCTTGTAAGGATCGTGACTTGGAGAGAAGGTCGTTGCTGCTATAATCATACCGATCCTCATCCCAAATACCTTCTTCTGGTATGTCTGTGATGCAAGTTTATAGCACTACTACTATTAACATTAATAAAATACAGTCACCCTTCAAATTGGCAGGATCAGAAGAATTCTTATACTAGTCTGGGACAGATATCGCGTTGCTACAAGAAGTTGCGATGACGGCATTTCGGATCCCAGGCTTTTTTGCAATTGTTAGTGTTTCTACGGAAGCCATATCGGTACAGCCGTTCTTATAAGGGAAGGCATTCCGGTGACTGAAATCGAACGACTAGAATCAGGAAGAGCCGTAGGCATAAAAATTTTCGATATGACCGTGCTTAAACTTTACGCCCCATCAGGAAATTCCCATAAATTGGATGGTGCGATGTTTTTTCAAGATGAACTAATTTATTTATTGAGGAAAAATCCGTGTTCTCTTATATTAGGTGGACATATTAACTGTGTTTTAAACCAGAAAGATCAACAACCCAATTTCAACTACTCGCCACAGTTAAAAAAGTTAGTAAGTGATCTACAACTCAAAGATGTATAGGAACTTCAGCACCCGACATCAGTCGACTCCACGCATATAACCAGCCACTCCCGCAGCAGACTAGATAGAATTTACGGGTCACCAAATTTGAAATTTTTTTATTAAACGTTGAAACTGTTCCCGTGTATTTTAGCGATCACAGTACACTTTCAACTTGCTTTAATTTAAGTGTACAGCCAACCCGTCGATTCAGAGGGCAATGGAATTTGAATATGTCAGTTTTAACTGACGAAGAACTGGAACAGAAAATAAGAGTAGCGTGGACTATGTGCCTCCGCACAGCAGACAAGCACCCAACAGTCACTGACTGGTGGACTAGGAGGGCTAAACCAAGGCTGCTGAAAGTTGTCGTGCAGTATAGTGTAGCGAGGCGCAGGGAGTTGAGGAATACAATGGAGTTTTATTATAAAGTTTTAAGAGACTTTTATCAAGAGGCAAATGATGACGTAATTCGTCTGAATGATATCAAAAAACAAAAGCCAAGTTATTAAGCATTAAACAGCAGCAGATGGAGGGACTAAAAATTAAATAGAAAGCCACATCAGTAGCAGCTGGTGAAACTGCTTCTCTGTATCATTTGGTGCGGCATGCTGAAAACAGACGTCAAACTTTTATTGATGAAGTCCAGACGCACACTGGTACAAGGTTCACATACCAGAAAGAAATACTGGACCAAGTCCACAGGTACTATGACAACTTATATGCCCCTACCACAGTGGACGATGCAGCTCTGGACGACTTTCTCACTATTTTAGGTCCACAGTTGTCGGGAACAGGAAACGCTGACATCCTGTCACCTATTACTACAGATGAAGTGCATGAGGCAGTGCGTAACTCACCTCTCAAAAAATCTCCGGGACTTGATGGCCTCCCTGTGGATTTTTATGCCCGCTACTGGTCTATAATTGGGGACAAGATCACTTCCATGGCGAACGTGGTCCTGACCGGAAAAGCGGTCCCTGCAGAGTTTAAGGAAAGTAAAATAGTACTGATTCCTAAGAGTAAACGCAAAACCAACTTAAACAATTTTCGGCCGCTTTCGCTACTAAATTCTAATTACAAAATAATTTCGCGTATTATCAACAAAAGACTCCCTGCCTTTTCCAACAAAATATTGAGTCATCATTAATCTTGTTCTCCAACCAGAACGATATTCGAAAGTCTATCTGCATACAGAGACGTCATTGCAATTAAGTCAGTGGTAAGTATAAAATGTGCTTTAATCTTTATAGGTTTCAACAAAGCTTTTGACCGCGTTAGTCATAGATACCTCTTTGCGACGCTGTCAAGAATGGCTTTCCACCCTCAGATTGTCAACATGCTAAGAAATATTGCAACAGGTATAAATGCGAAAATAGCAATCAATGGCCAAACATCTAAACCCATACAGATAAGGCGAGGGGTTCCACAGGGCAGTCCCTTATCTATGTTTTTATTTTCCGTACGTTTAGAGTCCTTTCTCCGCAGTGTCCACGCAAGACTAACAGGCATAACATTGAGTGGTGAGAAAACCGTCATACGAGCTTATGCTGATGACGTGGGTGTTGTAATAAGGAATAAGGAGGAGACAGTTACACTGGAAAGAGAAATCCAAAAGTATTGTCTAGCGTCGGGAGCGACAACCAATGAAAACAAAAGTAAAATATTGAATCTGCGGGGCCTAGATCACCTCCGACTGTCATGGGCAAAACAAGACAACAAACACAAAACTTTGGGAATAACCTTAATGGCATGTCCGATGAGGATGGCTGCTTTTAACTGGACGGAAGCTAGGAGGAAAGTTCATGGTGCTGTAATGGAGAACTTCCATCGAACTGTGGACCAGGTGCGAAAAGTCAGATTCATGAACTCCTGCATTTTGTCTAAAACGTATTTCACTGCACAGGTATTTCCAATCCCCAAACTAGTATCGAAAGGGATCATGTCCACTGTTACCAATTATTTATGGCGAGGAGATATATTCAGGCTCGGTGCGACTACCGTTATACTGGATGTCAGAAACGGGGGCCTCGGTTTGGTGGACATTCGAAATAAAGCGTCTGCTCTGTTCCTCAAACGGACTTTCCATGTACTCCGAGAACTTACACAATGTATAACCGCAAAGCTCTTTGAGGCTGTGACACCCCATAGCCTGCAAGCACCGATTGATGTGCGAAGGATTAATGCCCGTCTGCAGTATGTGAGGAACTTTTTCCTCGAAGCAAGTTACCTTAGTGACGAAATCAGAAGCAACACATGTATCACAACGCGCGACATCATACTTGAAAGGAAGTTAAATGAGGGCAGAAACAAAACTGAAAAGAAATTCCCTAATTGTGACTGGAAAGCTGTATGGCGGAACATCAACTATGCCGGGCTATCTGCAGACGCTATTTCCGCATGGTACAAAACAGTTAACAATGTCATCAGCACCAACGAGAGACTATATGGGATCTGTTTAAACCAGACACACCTTTGTGGAAAACGCAATCTGGCGGATACACTCATCCACAGATTCACCTGTGGCGGCAGTGTGAATAACAGGAATTGGATCAGGCAACAAATCGCCTTTGTCGCCAAATCCTCGGCCGAATATATAACGCAATCGCTCCTCCTGAGACCAGACATGACATACTTTCCGAAATTAAAAACCAACGCCATTAGCTGCTTACCGGGAAAATATGTTAGTTACGTCATCAACAAACTTGGGTCGGACAACGAGATAGAATTCCGCGTTTACATGGAGTGTGAATACGCAGAAATCAGCACGTATCGCAACCACAAGAAGCACTACGGCAACATGCTGGAGATCATTTTTGAAAGAATGGGTGTCGGTTAAATATGTGGAACTACAACACCTTGGACGAGAACGAACAGAAGAAAATTAAAAGTCAGTTGTGTTATTATTATTTACTATTACCTTGCTTCCGAATCTTCTATGTTACACGAAGAGTTTTCTCAAAACATTTTGTTCAGAATTACTCGTGTTCGACTTCCAAAGTATTTGTGTGATTCAAGAAGAATTGTTAAGTTTTTATAAGTGTTCAGTTTCTACTCAGAGAAGAGGTTGCTTTGTGTTTCTTACATCGGAGAATGGGAATTTTCTGTTAAGATTTCTGCACACTTAGTGCTATGACCCAACTGGGGACATGAGAAAAGGGGTGGGAGGAGGGGTTTGGGCCTCGACGCACCGGCAGTGCCGTGAAGAGACCCCACAGCTAGTGCGGCGTGTACCACGACCTGTGACCTTCTTTAAAAAAAAAAAATGTAGTTAGCGCGCGGGAATAGGATACGGAAGCTCATGGGTTCGCGCGTGGGTGGATGCGAAAAATTTTCTTTTCCTCTTCATAAAAAAAGAAAATAAAAAAAAGTTGGTAGAGCACTTGCCCGCAAAAGGAAAAAGTCATGAGTTCGAGTCTCGGTCCGGCACACAGTTTTAATCTGCCAGGAAGTTTCATACCAGCGCACACTCCGCTGTAGAGAGAAAATTTCATTCTAGAAAGAATATATTGTTACAATGGGAAACGTATTATTTTAGAATTGTACATTTGCATTCAAAACGCTCTCAGAAAGATGTATGCGTTAATGGCACATGCTGTTGCTGATGTCCGTGTCTGCTATTTCCAGTTTGGCTGGTATCTCGGTATTGCAGATCACATGCAGCGACATGAACAACGGCATGTGCTACTATGGTTTACATGTCTGTTATAACGTTCTGAGCAAAAATAACACATTCCCAAAAATATGCGTATCCCATTGCGATAGATTACTCTTTACTCTGCAAAAGAATAAAGGAAACCCGCTGGTGATAATGAGATATGGCCGAAATACATATCGGTAAGAAGAGAAGAAACCGTGTTTGTTCAAGGTTGAATCTTTTCAAATTTTTGTTCTTAAATCAAAGACGAGATAAAAAAAAGTGAGATTTCATGTCGAGAAATCACCTCAAGATGAATACCTACTCACAACATTCAGAGAAGCTGTATGAAGCGGAGAATCTGAGAATACAAGACGGATGCCTGGCTGTCGCTCTCGTAGGGCCGGCATGTAGTATCTGAACTATCGTTGTCGGTGTTGGTTTGCTGTCGATTGTGATAAGCGTAACTGTACCACTGAACTGTTCACTGTAACGCACTCTCTGCTCTACCTTCCTAAAGAATCCGACTCCCGTTATACTGTTTTCTGCTACTGTTGATATTACCATAAAAGCAGGCCAAAATACGACCATCCCGCCCCGCAGCAGAACCCGTGGATAGAGAGAGACCTGCACCGGTGCCTGGTCACCTACACAGCCTTGTATGCGGATCCCCAGTCGACGTTCGAAACCTGTACTCGCCGGTGAACACAAGCCCACTCCACTGATCCAGGTTCCGTTTCACGTGTCCCCTTAGGCAATTTCTTCGCACTCCAAGGTCCCAGGTAGTTTGTTATTGTTGTTCGTAGTGGTCGCCTAGTGACCAAATTCATCGAGTGAAACTGGCTACTTACTGATTGTGCCGACGAGCCTCCGAGTTGACACCAAACTGAGGGAGTACTTTTACAGATAGAGACTCGAGCAAAACACAAGCGGAACTGAGACGACAGAGTTCTACCTCCATGATACAGAGGCACACAGGCAGTCATATGTGCCCCTGAATAGGACCAAAATTTTCTGCAGCTACTTCCTGAATTACCTTGGTGTCTCCCTGTCACTGTCATTTATGCAGCACTGCGCGGACCTGTGAAAGTCGTTTGGTTCTATTCTAAATCAACTGCACTACATTCCTGCAAAAAAACTGGGGAGCAAATGTAGACAAACAAAACAACGCTGCAATTTCTGTTGGTTATTGAGCTGTCGCATATTGTGCTAAAGCGTGGGAGAATGGCACTCATACAGTTAAGATGTAAGGAGCCATGTTGACTCTTAATGACATTGCTACAACAGCTCCCACTTAGGGGTTGCATGTTCTGTCAAATTTTGTCCCTGCTAATCTCACAATCAAGGATGCCAAGGTACTAATTCCTAAGACAGGGTTCAATAAATATTCAGTCCAACTGAGTAAGGTAGAGCAGAATGGGCTTTCTTGTCACGAAAGATCAAGATTCAACCTCATCCAAACGGCACAAGGGAGACATGGCAACGTCTTGAAAACGTGGTATTACAGTGGAAGTGCTGCTCGTGACTATGGCGCCCAGGAGCAGACGGTGAGCCATGTTGTGGGGGAGCGGCCACTCCGTGCCTTTGAAGGCGGTCTGCCGTGCTTGTCCAATCATAGTTCTGGCTGCATGTTTGTATGTGAGTTCTTGTATTTCATCAGAAATGATCAGTTCGCCAGAATATGTTAGCAGACTCGCATACCAGCCGTAATTTACGCCAGAATTTCTGTCTGACACCTCGATTCGTCTCTAAGGGGCTGGCGACCTCTATCAATGGGAAACGTAAAAGCTGGAGAGGGGAAAGTTCAGTTTAGTTTTCACTATTCTAGTCTACAAAATACAGTCAAGTTTCAGAATATCATCTGTCACATAAGCTGACTCCATTTTATTTTGAAAGGTTGAACAACATGGAATGGAACATGACAACGCTGCAAGCGGATGATCTGAGGCATCATATCCTGTCCCAGTCAGTGCGTGGTGTTCGGCGCATCACAAGAGCCACGGTCAGCAGGGTGAATTGTGAGAGGCGGCGTCGTGTTCAGTTAGTGTGGTTGGATAAACCTGGTGAGTATATTATTTGGAAGTTCGTTATTGTTAAATAAAGCGTAATGTGCTCATTTAGGTTTTCTATAAAAACTCTCGTCGAAGTTAATCAACGCGTGGTGATGGAGCTTCACCACATTTGAAAATTCTGTCCTAATTAAAGTGCACAGAAATAAAAACATAAGAACTAAATAATAATCACACTGAAGAAAAGAAGCAGTTATCTAATCACAACCGATTGCATCTAACAAGAGAAGATCACCAACCTGGTCTCACATACAAAACGCTCACTTGCAAGGTGTGAGCCCCAGCTGTCTATGTCGCGCGGAGATTTGGACGATTGTACGCAGTTAAGACCTTCTCAACACGTAGCTTTTCAACGCTCGTGTACCACTTGTTTCTGGCACGCTCCGCTGCGTTCGCCCATCGTCGGAGCTCGAACTACTGTACGGTACGGTGAGTAAGAGGTTCGCGTTTATAGTGCCGGTGAACCGACAAGCGACAGTGTGGCACGTCCAGGAGCAGTATACAGTGACGGTCAAACTGCCACGTTTAAACGTCAAAGCTCGCGACAGTTGTGACCGGTAAGCGTCGTTATATGTGGCTATTCGACTAACTCTTACACGAGGCAAAAGAAACTCTATGAGCGTTTCTTTGTGCTACTATTTGTACCTTGCGATTTAGTTGCGGCAGTCATACAGAAGACCCGTTAAATGGAGAGAAGAATAGTTGATTGACGTTAGACTATTCTTTATGAGAGGATGGTGGTGACAATGATGACGATATCCTTTCACCACGATCATTTTCGTCAAACAACTTCATTGGCACAATGCGACGGAGACGTAAAATCACGAACTGACTGTTTAGGAAGCTTGCTTTGAAGAGGTAATATTGTCAGATTTCACCTTGCCTCTGCCCGTAACAGAGATCTGTGTGTGTGTGTGTGTGTGTGTGTGTGTGTGTGTGTGTGTGTGTGCGCGCGCGCGTGTGTGTTTTATAAAAAACTGCTGCAGAATATGTCCTAAAATATTGCCAAACAGTGTTAACCATACATGCGCATGGCATTGAAATACTATCTGCTCATATTGCTTACCCGTTTTTCATGTTAAATAACATGTGTTCTACTTGAAGAACAAAGTTTCGAAGCACATGGGGCAGACGTGACCGGCTCCACGCACGTCTTCCCACACTTGCGACGTGAAGCGGGTCTGAGGGCTATGGACGTCACCTCGCTGCACAGTGCTCTGCACTCGTGCATCAGGCAGCTGCAGTGGGGCGCAGCCAGTGGAAGGCAACCTGCACCTACAGAACTCTAAAAACTCTGCACTCAAGACGTCTGAAATGAGTATTATCTTAAGTATGGCCATTTATTTTAAGAGTGGGCTGGTGTTTGGTATCTAGGGTTGAGATCTTGCAAGTGTACGTTTTTCTCCTTACAAAAGAAGGTCGAGTTAGTTATGTTTATGTGGAAGGTTACAAGTAATAAACATGAAGGTTGAGAACAGATTTCATTCGATGTCAGATAAGGAGAGATCATGCTGACACAGGAGTAGAGCACACCGCCTCTAGCCTCGACAAGGGCCTGAGTTGGCCGACAAAGAGAGTCCACGAGTCTCTCCAGTTGTGTCGTGTTCAGCTGACGTCACTCAACAGGTCCCGTAGAGCCGCCAGACCGCAGGGACGTTGAGACCGCCGCTGTCCACACGCTGGAGCCAGACATTTGCTGTGAGGCTGAGACCGGATGGCTTAGCGGGCATGTCGTGATGCGGCAGGACGGCCGAGTGTTCGGCCGTCCAGCCAGGAGCGTGTCCACGTGGCCCTGTGAACACGGCTGCTGTCTTGGGAGCGTCCCCAGGGCACTCAGCATGAAGGTAGCGCACAGGTCCCGATTAAAAAATCACTATGCGATGTGATGCGATCTAGACTGCTCGCTCACTAAACTTCAGCACAGATCTCTGACACGTGACGTGTTAAGACTCCCGTTCATTGTCGTTGCGATAAAAGTGACAATGCAGGAAGGTACAGTAACTTTTCCGAAATTTTTGGACCTTTAATGCTACACGCTACAGAGCGTACGGGGATCCACTAAACGATGCGGACCCCAGCAGAACAAACAGTAAGAGTCGCAAGAAACGACAGAGCCCGTGTCCTTAGAAATAGTGTAAAGTGCGTTATAAAAAGTAGCGGAATTTGGCACATTGTGTACATTTATTTACTTCTTTATGCGTGTATTCCACCTGATAAAATTAAGGCATTAGTGCACTCTCTTACATATAACCTGACATCTCAATGAGTCAACATTACGGCATGCGAAGTACACTGGCAGCACACGGTAGTGATAACTATACTACTTCTGCTAATAACAACAACAACAATGGAGACACATTAGAATACACGTTTCTCTTGATGGGACATGCAGAACTGTTGATACACATCCCCAGTGATAAAATCAACTGCTGATGTAAAATGTTGCAACTGTAGCAGGTATTATCACTGATGACAGAAATTAATGTATGGGGTTTCATAAATTCCACATGCTATGCTTTATATCAGAATACACATACTACAAAAATTGTAGCTCTGCATCTTTAAGTTCACTTAAATGTAAAACAGTGTAACTGTTTCAAACTGTGGATGCATTACTTTTACATGTTTGTTCGCCTTTCTTTTAACAAATTACATAATGATAAAAATATCAAAACTTTACCTACTGCAATTACATAACATTATTGCTTCAGTACAAACAGTCATGATTGCACACGACGTTTGGCCTTGGAGCGGAGTGGAAGAGGGGGGAGTCCCTTTCTCTCTCCCTCTGTCGCTCTTTGTTTTAACTCGCAACCGTCGGTAGCTACAGAAAACTCTCGCTTCCCCACGGGAGGTATGCTTCGAAAAGGATCGAGGCACAGGAAAGTTCCATGTGAGGTAACGTCCTGGTGAGACTCTTCTTAATACTCGTACATCTGTATTTATGGGAAGAATTGTCCGATTATCTACAGCTAGAAGTCGAAATCTATCGTTTTCTAAATCCTGCTCTTAGATTGTGTGGCTCGCCTAGGGCCAGATATAAGCTCAGATCTCAATTGAATTGCGATGAAGAGTGGATAGGAGTTTAAGAGAATTGTCTGGCAGGATAAATGCGGGAAGGAGTGGGACACTGAAGTGGAGAGCATTCATGAAATGCCTCTGAATTTCTCTCGGGCTGTAGATACTACGTTGAT
The DNA here is from genome assembly GCF_021461395.2 of Schistocerca americana. NCBI lineage: Eukaryota > Metazoa > Arthropoda > Insecta > Orthoptera > Acrididae > Schistocerca > Schistocerca americana. The sequence goes on along the minus strand of NW_025726577.1, from coordinate 632,537 downwards.
GAATACCACACAGGCAGTTCATTTGAAGAGGAATGGACGTCTATGAAAAGGGCATCACAGAAGTTGGACAAACAAAGTTAATAACTGGCAACCAATGCTCTACAATCGCTATAAAGTTAAGAGATGTTCACTTGACTCTTTTATTAGAACATGTTACGCGTTTCAGGTTTAACACCCATCTTCAGATATATGTTACAAACACGTACAAAACATAAGCGAACAGCACACTCAACGCGTCTCAACGTTACAGAAAGTGAGATGTAGTCATATGAGTTACATACCACAAACTTCAACTCCTTCCTACCCAACCAGGCGTACAGCCTTGACAACTCAAAGAAAGTGTCGAATAACATATGACTGCGGCACGAGCAGTCTTGAAGCAGAGCATATACTGACGTTAAACAAGTCAACCAGCAGCGAAGCGCCCTCGGTAGGGGGTGCTGTATGGTTTACATGTAATTTAAGAATAATATACTCATCATATAAATCTAACAGGGTGTAATTACGACTAGCAGTCGGAATAGTACTTCTGTACACGTTAACACTAAAAGTTTTTAAAATTTTTTTCTAAACTCCAAATTTTTTTTACATTGCCATACTATGCCTATAGCCAGTAGTGGCACTAAACACTACTCAAAACATATGTCAATATAAAATAAATAATAGGGAGAGGGGGGGGGGAGTTCCTTGGCGAATAAATCTTTCAACCTCTCAAATCTCCAAAAGAATACCACCAAATTAAATATAACCAACATTATCCATCATAAACTAAATCCCTGTGATCAGCTCGCGTACACAAACGTCTTAGGCGCCATCTGTTATAGCCAACGGCAACCACATCGGCGGAAGCCATCCGCCTATCGAGTTACAGCCAAGTGATACTCATGGGCCATGATTGCCCAAACAGAAGCCTTCAAACAGCAACTTACACCCCTCTACCACATGGAAAAAGTTTAATGGTGAGAGGAAGAGCATTTTCATAAAATCCCAAAAGATACGTGGGCTATACCTCATTCATTCCTTATATAAACTAGTGGCACGACAATTGCCCCAGTCCTACCTATGCTATACGGATACCAGAGAGCTATAGATTTTTAAAAAACAAATACAAAACATTAAAAGTGTTAAAACTTTAGTCTAAAATCAATAAAATAAACCATGGTGTCACCAAAGAGCACGCAAAGGGCACGGTGGTGAACAAATCTGTAAATGCCAACCTATACGCCCATCTAACTTTCCCTGTATGACGAAAAACTAGCCAACCACTGGGCAAAAAACTTTGCTTATCATAACGGTACGTGGACAGAACACCACCAGCTCCTATAAAATACACAATCATACTTCTAATGAGGGGATGATAGATACCAAGTTCAAAATAGTATCCGTTCAAACAAGCCAGAAAACCAGTTGTTCCCACCGGAAGCCTGTTTATTAAATACTGGGTGTGCAGCGTGCTGTATACGCGCGTAGATCTCCAGATCTTCAGAGTTATCTAAAATCTTCCCTTTATGCTATAAATGCTGAATTCTTAGGCTATCTTCTATCAGGGCCCGCTTTTGGCCAGTCTCCCTCATATGGCACCCCAGCCCACTATTATTACTATAGTTATGTTCTCTAAACCTTGTGGCAAAATCCCTATCCGTCTGGCCAATGTATGTCCCAGCACATCCCCCACACTTAATTTCGTATACACCGGATTGCTTAAACTTATCTGTTTTCCCTTCGTCCTTATGTAGTAATATTCCCCCCAACTTCTTCCTTGTATGGAAGCCTACGCGAACGCCAGCCTCCCTGAATGCTCTAGTTATTTTTTGACATGGTCCAACATATTCCATTGACACAATATTACTATTTAATTTTTGGCGGCCTGACTGCCGCGTCTTGTTAAGAATTTTAGCTCCAAACTGTCGTATAAATTTTTCCGAGTACCCGTTAGCCCGTCGTAATTACACCCTGTTAGATTTATATTCTGAGTATATTATTATTGAATTACTTGTGAATGCATGGAGCACATGACCATGCAGCGCCCCGACACCTTCTTTGAGTTGTCAAGACTGTACGCCTGGTAGGGTAGGAAGGAGTTCAGATTTGTGGTATGTAACTCATATGGCCAGATCTCATTTTCTGTAACGTTGAGACGTGTTGAGTGTGCTGTTCACTTATGTTTTGTACTTGCTTGTAACATATGTCTGAAGATGGGTGTAATCCCGAAACGCATAATATGTTATAATAAAAGATTCAATTGAACATCTCATGCGATTGTACAGCATCGATGGCCAATTATTAACATAAAAATGATTGCAGGCCTCAGACGGGATTTTATGTTCCATATATCAAACAAAGTTAGATATAAGGAGCTAAAGGAAAAGAAACCTTGGCAAACAGAAAAAACACTGCAACTGATCGGTAAATGTAGAAGGTGCAAAAACGTTCAGAGGAACACAGGAATACAGCAGTATAAGTCACTTGGGAACGAAGTAACTAGAGGTAGATGTGAAACCAAAGCGAAATGGCTGTTGGAAAAATGCGAAGAGAAAGAATAACACATGGTCGTCTGAAAGATTTATTCATTGTACAGATTACTCAAAAGAACATTTGACGTAATTAAAAGTGAAGACGTCATCTTTAAGAGAGCATTGGGAATTCCACTGTCAAATGCAGAGGAGAGTGTAGGTAGGTGGAGAGAGTAAACTGAAGGCATCAACGAGGGGAAAGACCCGTCTGATGACTTGACAGAAGAAGAAATGAGAATCACAACGGAAGACACTGGAGATCCCACATAAGAGTTGAGTTGAGTTGTTTGGGGAAGGAGACCAGACAGCGAGGTCATCGGTCTCATCGGATTAGGGAAGGATGGGGAAGGAAGTCTGACGTGCCCTTTGAAAGGAACCATCCCAGCATTTGCCTGGAGCGATTTAGGGAAATCACGGAAAACCTAAATCAGGATGGCCGGACGCGGGATTTAACCGTCGTCCTCCCGAATGCGAGTCCAGTGTCTAACCACTGCGCCACCTCGCTCGGTGACCCCACATAAGAGTCAGAGCTTAACACAGCTTTGGAAGGCAGAAGCGATAGGTAACATACCTTCGGAGTTTCCGAAATCATTGGCGAAAGTGTCAACCAAGAACTACTGAAGTTGTCGTCTAGAATATACGAGAATGGCGCTATACCATTAGATACAACCCTGAAGATATAAGCAGATACTTGCGAGGCCTATCGCACAATCAGCTTAACACCTCATGTATGGAATTTGTCGACAGGAATAATATATACAGAGGAATGGAAAGGATAGTAGAGGATACGATAGATGACGATCATTTTGACTGTCAGAAGGCTATTAGCACGTCTGACATTGTAACTGATGAGGGAAGCAAAACTTGGAAAATAAAATGGACACATTCATAGGCCCTGTAGACCTAGAAAAAGCATCCGGAAATGTAAAAGTCTGCAAAATGTTCGAAATATTGAGAAAAATAAGAGTAAGTTGCAAAGAAAGACGGGTAATACGTACAAGAACCAAGAGGGAACAATAAGGTTGCATGACCAAGAACAAAATGCAGTCCCATCGTCCTACCAACGTATTTGGAATGTTCCATTCTTCACCGATTCTGATGAGAAACTCATCATTTCTTTTCTTATCAGTCAATCTAATTTTCGACATTCTTCTCGAGCACCACATATCAAACGCTTCAGTTCTCTTCTGTCGCGGTTTTCCCACTGTCCATGATTCACTTTCATAGAATACTGTGCTCCAAACTTACACTATGAGTTACTCGTATTCCAACTAAAACCGACATTTAATTGGATAGATAAAAAAAACTACTCACCAAGCGGCAGCAGAGCACACACATAAAAGACTGTTGTGATTGACAAGCTTTCTGGCCAGTGGCTCCTTCTTTAGGTAGGAGGGTTGAAAGGGAAGGAAGAAGGGTGAAGGAAAAGGACTGGAGAGGTCTAGGAAAAAGAGGTAGATTTTGGAAAAGTCACCCAGAACCGCAGGTAAGGGGAGACTTACCGTACGAGATGAGAAGGGAAGACTAATTGTTGGGGACTGCATCGGACGAGATTTGAAAACCTAAGAGTTTAAAGGTAGAAGACGTGGTGATACGTACGACAGAGATTACTGCTAAGACATTTATCACAAGTTATAAAGAGTGAGAAGCTAAGTGCATTGTACATAACAGAGGTGGGATGGGGCGGTGTAAAATAGATGGGAAAGACAATGAAAGATGCAGGAAACTGAAACGGAGTGAAGCAAAGAGCAATTAAAGTGATAAAAAGCTGGGTGGCGAGAACCAAGGACATGTTGTAGAGGTAGTTCCCACCTACGGAGTTCTGGGAAACTGGTGTCTGGGGGAAGAATCCAGATGGTGAAACAGGCGCTGGTGTCACGAATGTCATGCTGTAGAGCACGCTCTGCCACAGGATATTGTGAGTTGGCAGTGTATACCCTCACCCTATACCCATTCATGCTAACTGATAATCTGATGGTAGTAATGCCTATGTAGAAGGCTGAACAGTGTTATAATAGCTGGGATATGACTTGTGTCGTTTCGCAGCTGGCTCTCCCTTTGATAGAATATGTTTTCCTAGTTACAGGGCTATTATATGTGGTGATAGCAGGACACACTCTTATTAACTTGTGATCACTGTTTTAGCAGTAATCTCTGTCTTGCATGTTACCCTGTGTTCTTTAAGCTCTCAGGTTTCCAAATCCTGTCCGATGCAGTCCCCAACAATCAGTCTTTCATTCTCATCTTGTACGGTAAGACTACCTGACCCGCTGTTCTGGGTGACTTTCCCAAAATCTACCCCTTTTCCTAGACTTCTTCAGTCCTTTTCCTTCACCCTTCTTCTTTCCCCTTCAACCCTTCTGTCTGAAGAAGGTGCCACTGGTTCCAAAAGCTTGCCAATCACAACAGTCTTTCATGTGTGTTCTGCCGCTGCTTCGTGAGTAGATTCTTTTATCTATCCTATTAAATAATTTTATCGATAATTGTTTGTTTTCGTTGTTACAAAACTGACATTTGATGTTGGTTGACTTGGTTTGGCCAGGAACATCCTCTTTGGATGTTCTCCTCTGCTTTTCATGTTCTCTTTAACTTGACCATTATGAGTTACTTTATTCTCAAGGTAGCAGAATCTTTCAGTTGGTCTAGATCCTCGTCTACAGTTCTGACCTTAAGTTCAACACTGATCCCATTTCTGCTAGACTTCATTCATTTAGTCTTTCTTCGGTTTAGTCTTAATTCATAGAGTGTACACATCTGATTGTTCATTCTATTCAACACTTCCTACAGTTACCTCTCCCTTCCACTGAGAACTGCAATGACATCAGCTATTCCTGTCATTGATAGCCTTTCAACACGAATTTTAATTCCATTTCTGAACCCCTCGTTTATGTCTGTCATTGCTTCTTCGATGTACAAATCGAATGGTAGGGGCGATTACATGTATGTCTTTCGCCTTTCCTAATCTGAGCAGTTATTGGTCTTCCTATTTTTTCCTCTTGTTTGATCCTACAGACGCTTCTAGATTTTCCTTAAGTCTCGCTTTAATCATCAATCGCCAACCCAGAAGTCCTTCTCTGATGCCTTTACCTTTCCTAAAACCAAATTGATCGTAATCTAACACTTCCTCAATCTTCTTTTTCCTCTTATACACATATTCTTGTCAGCAACTTGAGTGTGAGAGCTCTTTAGGTAATTGTGCGGATGTCCTCGCACTTATGTGCCCTTGCGACATACAGAACTATGTGAATGATATTTTCCAGAGATACTGATTGTTTATCTCGAGAACCAATTTGAATAATAATTTGGCTTCCAAATTTCTCAAGAATTTTCGAAATTCCGAAGAACTCTTCCATATGCCTTCCACATGATTTGATCATGAGTCTTCCTAACCCCTGTTTGTTTCTGTGGGCTGCAGAGGTAGGCAGCTCGACGGCCGCTGCTTCCCGTGACGTCTCACGAGGCCACCTGAGGACAGAGCAGCGTCGACCTGACCGCCACAGGCAAAAGCGACTCCCGCCGCTGAACACCACAGAGCGCCCTACACTATGCTGCTTGTGGTGTGGTGTCAGTGGTAGCCACAGATCTCAACCCAGGCTACATCGGTCTGCCTGTGATGGCTGGTGAACTTCTCACCACTCTGTTGTCTCCACCCCAACCCGTTGCTATACATTCTGCAGTCGTTGCCCTACAGCCAGATGCCAGTGTAATGTGTCGGTACGATGCTCTCAAGTCCCTCATGCCGATGACTCGTTTTTTTTACAAAGTCATTAAGATGCACGTTCTTTGGACTTTCTCTTTTGCGATTTGCGCTGAGCAATTCCAATAGCATTAGGAACAGAACAAACATCGTGTACACACATCATTCTCCATCTGTAGCAATGTCTTTTTTGTACTGAAAATAGGCTCGCATAAGAACGAAATGCCAAAAATCTGGCACGGGCATAAAAATAATGCAGTATTTTTCTTAAAGACGTTGTGTCTGCCATTAACTGTAACATTATTTGTTTTCACGACTACATTTTCGATCCTGTGCCCTTTATACAGGTATACAGCAATAACCGAAAGGTGAAGTGCAGATGGCATGTATAGAACGCCACTATCCTCCCACACATGAGGCAGTTATATTACAAAAAATGCTAAAAACAGCACATCACTTGCATCGGGCCACTGGAGGTGTCAAAATTTACAAATCTTCTGACGTGTGTATATCTCACTGTTGTCTCTGTATGTTGAGTCTCCTAACTCAGAGTGTACATCAACTTTAGATGAGCGTAAGGATCATAGCAATGGCAAAGGTAAATTTATTGTTACTGATGTTAACATCACTAACATGAATCCCCTCTAACCACTGTTCATGTTGTTCATATGACAACTGAGGCGGTTGGTGGGGAACATATTCACAAGTCGTTTCTTCTTTGCCCTTAGCAGTGATTGTACATGCCACAGTAAACGTTTTATACCAGAGTATCTTAATATCGTGTTTACATTTGTTGACAAAATTTGGCATTCTGTTTACGATACAAGCATTTGGTGTAAAGAAAAAACATAAGACATTTCTTTATTGCGATAGTGCGTAATAGTACATATGGTATCCATCGTCAAAGGCTTACAGTAGCTTGGCTGCTCATAAAAACATGGCAGTAATAATCATATATATATATATATATATATATATATATATATATATATATATATATATGTGTGTATTCTTTGTACCATATTAACATCACAAAGGCATAAATCGCCTTCACAACAAATTTCGTACATGAATTGATCCACTGGACAAATAAAAAGAAAAAGGAGTACAAAAATGACGTAAAGACATGTGATGAGATATTTCTCACAAATTACAGAACATTATGTGTATCACCATGTAATTGCAAAATGTACTGTTAATATGTAAGGTACTGTACCAGTACAAATGTGGCCATACATTTCCATGGCCCTTAGAACGTTTAGGCCGAGAATGGCTTTTTCAGCTACACTTGCAAAACACATTATTCATTTTTTTACTGAATTATTCAAATATATTACTTATGTTAAAATAAATACATCCTAATTATAAAAACGTGTATGAGTGGACATAATTCATTCTCATTTCCATACATATCATACAACTCACAGGAAACGTCGTAAAGACTACTCATATTATAAAACCAGCATAGACACGATCCTGTGCAAATCGTTACGTCCTATGCTTGTCAGTAAGTCAAAGTCAAATAGCTAAACTATACATTCTCATTTATGTTGCTTTCTATTATTAGCACGTAAAACTGACTGGAATTTATCTCGAGGTCTCTTATTTCTTAAATCTATCTTATTGTTGGGCAAGCTGTGTGGGTGATTTTTGAAATAGTTCTACATTTCCACTTCTTCAGATATTTTGATACTTCTACCCTTAGGTTAGTTTTTATTACTGGATCTACGTTAGGTGATGGTACTCCTCTCTCTTTGCTTGATGTGCTCTTTAAATTTGTCGCTGGAATATGAGCTTTGTAACGTCCGGTCAAGGTGTCCGTGCTGTAACTCATGCGATTACTGACATTGTATATTGATCTAGTTTCAAAAGGTAAATGCTACCTGCTTACACTTTGTGGGGGCAGAAAGCGAAAGCTGTGCTTCCTACAGAAGTCTGATGCACTGGCTTGTTCACCAGTCCGTCGTCTCCCGTCTTGTGCAGAGCTGCAGGCCCAGGCGGCTGTTTTCCGGGATCGCCTCTCCAGCTACTGGCGGGACGTGGCGCAGCTGCTCTCACACGGTGCGGCGCACGCCTCACAGCTGTTGGTTCCCCTCGCATTCAAAAGTATGGTAAGTGGAGTTTTTTTCTCTTATAAACTGTATTATACGTACAGGGGGTGAGAAAATGACACACACCACCTGGTCAGTTCTTGGAGAGTGTTTCCGAGTTTACCTTCTTCACACTGTAGCTATCTTTGGCTCTCCAGTTCTAATACTAACCATCTGGAAAAATTCTGAACCAACCTCTACTTCTGTGAGCCTTTTGGGGCCATGATACAAGGAGGCTAAGCTCGGAATGGTTAGAGATCGAAGAAAATCGTCTGTATCTTTCTTTTCTCGTATTTGCTAGCTACTTCTCTTACAGATTCAGATAACTTTGCATCCAATCCTGCTTTACAAGCTGAAGCATGTTAGCTTCATATTTAGTGGAGAGTGGTCTAGAGTCTCAGTGTGGCATTTAAAGTCTCCATCAGCATCAACCTGCAGTTGAGGTCCACCAGTTAGCGCGTCTTGCGTCTGCGAGTGGCTTTGTTAAAGGCACTGTGCTACTACAGTCACAACCAGAACATTTTATGAATATGTCAAGGCCAATGAAAATCTCTGTCAAACTAACCTGAAACCGGATGCTGCTTTCTGAGAGCATCCATCTCAGTCGTTAGCCTTTCTGCACGTGTCTCGTGGCCTAACTCGAACCATTATCGAGTCTGAATTCTCTGTCTGTGATTTATGAACACCACCACCAGTGATTTTCCCACTACCGAGGATAAAAGCTATGTGAACACATACACTGGACTCGCATTTCGTGAGGACGACGGTTCAATCCCGTGTCCGGCCATTCTGATTTAGGCCACGGCCGACTTCCTTCCCCATCTTTCCCTAATCCGATGAGGCCGATGACCTTGCTGTCTGGTCTCCTTCCCCAAACAACCCAACCTTAACACATAGAATGGCCACTGCACATTATGACTGTTTGGATTCTGAAAGTAGTATACATGGAAAGCAAAAGGACGCAATATGATCTGTGTCTTTGTGTAACTTTTGGTGGCGTATGTAGCAACGTGCCAGTCCCTAAAGTATCATGTGAGCCTCAATTTCGATCGTTTGAGAAGAGAATTAGGCGATACCTGTTTTAGTGAACTGAAAAGGTTCTGAGTAGATTAAATCTTTTTCCTATAAATATTACGGATGTTTGCTGGATGGTAATTTCAAAGATTGATAGTTGCGGGTTCCGCATTTAAGGATGGTTTCTGCCGACATCGTGTCATGTCCTGTCATTGCATCTTGTTTTCGTTACCATCATCTATGCATTTCACTGCAGGAAAGGCAATTTACCTGATACGTATCCAATATTTTGTAGAGTTAGTACCTCACAGCTTGCGAGAATGTTTAAAGGACGACTTCTTTATTACATTTGCGGTGCAGATACGCTTCGTTGATCACACTGCACCTGCTTAGGAAAAGTGTAATTGCGAAAAGTTATTCCGTGAAACCAATGTTGTACAGATAGTTTCGATTTAAAGACACACTTTGCTTTCTGAATGAAACTTGAGTCTTCAGACAGCTGCAGCAGTCTTGAGGTATTCGTATTCGAGATAATTCCTCTCGTGGTTCTTCACTGCAGCCCTGCAGAGTAGTACGGCAGGGCGTGCTGTGGCCCAGGTAACGACGCAGCTTACGATTTTGACCCTGTGCCCCTGGGAACTGGGCTCTCACATAATACTGTGCACAAATATGTATGTATGTATGGTCAGAATAGTTCAAATGTCTCTGAGCACTGTGGGACTTAACTTCTGAGGTCATCAGTCCCCTAGAACTTAGAACTACTTAAACCTAACTAACCTAAGGACATCACACACATCCATGCCAGAGGCAGGATTCGAACCTGCGACCGTAGCAGTCGCGCAGTTCCAGACTGAAGCGTTTAGAACCGCTCGGCCACACCGGCCGGCATAGTTTAGGTCTAGATGGCAGAAAGCGCAGTGGCGCCATGGCAAGGACGACGGATTCAACGTTTTGGAAGGTGCCGATACAAAAGTGTGCAGCACCTTCCAATTCACTGCTCCTGCACAACGATGGAAATTCTGAATTTTATTTCTCGTTTTTTGTACTGCTTATCGACGTACGGGTAAGAGTCGACTGCAGCCACGTGCCACCACTACAGTGATTTTGGGTTTGTCCGTACGCCGGGCCCGCTACTGGGTGGACTCGGCCCGTGTCGCTCGCTGGCCTCCCTCGCCCTGTGTTGTTGTGACGCCCACAGCCGGGCTGTCGGAAGCGCGAAGCGGCTCAGAACACAGATGGGATGTTAGCTGCCCGCTGACCGCTAACCGCATGCTCTCACAGCGAGGACGTGACGCACGTCCCTCACACACACGCGCGTAAACGCGTGCAGTATTCCTGGCGCACATCCGCAAAGCTCTACTTACGCAAATACGAATTGGAGGCGATAAATCGCGATCCCGTCTAGAACCGGTCGGCCATGTATGTATGTATGTAAATTTAAAAAATATTGTATTCGAAAAGGATTTATTTTTCTCTGGCGCCTGCCATCAATATAAAACTGATAAAGGAGGTATTTCATTCAACAAATATGAAAAAGAAGAACAACTGTATTGTGAAAACAACTGAAAGCTTTTTAATTTCCATTTTTTCTCGTATTTGTTATATACGTAACAGTTTTGTTATTTCGTAATTGATTCATTACAATATACACATTCTTTTGTGAATAAGGTAATTTTTTAATTTCCTGTAGAGACAGTTTACATCCAGGTAAAGGATGATACTGAAATCGTCAGACAACCTGTACTCCACCTCGATCATTTGCAGGTTATTTGCCTTGGCATACCTGCGCACACGTTGGCATGTTCCAGGAAGACAAGCATGTCAACGTTGGTCAAGAATTCGATGCTGGCTTGTGTCTTTCTTAACATGGCATCCCACGAAATCTCATCCCCATGCTACAGAACTTCTCGATGTTGTCGGTCAGATGTACATTGGTGTTCATCATTTTACATGTTCTGATAAATCAGAGATGCCGTCCTCCCATTCATTCACCAAGTGCCCGTTCTTTGCATTCATTATGGAAATGCCTCTTATTTTACTAGAGAGTCCAGATTTCGTTTGGAAAGACCCCTTCTCCATCACAAGCTGAAACTCTACATCATAGAGATAAGTGGCTCCCTTTGCTACGAATATCTTCAGAACGCGTTGGTTCAGCAAATTTCTAAAGAGACGTGAGCATGAAGCGTTGTGAATCCAGGAAGTGGTGTGATCCTCTTTGAAGCGGCATGTATTTGTCATCCTACAACCCAGACTCGTCAAAGTGCTGAACTAGAAAGTGGGCATCATGCTCGCTGAAATTGTGGAAAAGATGGCTGTGTGCTGTGGCAGTTGGTACTTACAGTTACATGGGTTGTCAGCTGCACTCTGGGACTTCCCCGTTACGTGGCCACAGTCTCTACAGGGAGCTTCCTCACCTCTGTCCAGTCACAGTCCCCAGGTATAACGATCAGCTGCCTGCTTGTACAGTGCATCATGCTCCTACACGTTGGTCATGAGGACGTTTTCACTATAAATGTTATAAACATCCCGGACAAGACTTTCAAGCTCAGTGAGCAGCCATCTCGCCCTTTCCCCTTGACATAAGATTTTAATTTTAGAGTTATACGTGCTCAGAACTTGATGGGTAGCCACATATCGTATGCATCATTTTGTGACAGTGATATGGGAGGCAGAGGCACCACGTTCACACTGTACCACAGGAGCTAGGAGGCGCTCTAAATCGACGTAAACGACGAAGGGACAGAAGTGTTGGTGGGAGGCGTTCTTAAACTTCGGGAACCGTTTATCCTTGATAAGCATTTCCACACGTATTGTTTCCTGGCTCTAGCAGTCAATCAGGTGTCTTTCAAGATACATGCTCTTGGTAAACGAGACATCCACAGCAAAAATGTCTTGCACCTTTTCTGTTTTCATTTCAGAGGAACGTAGGTGGGACATGCATTTGATCCAAACGCTGTGTTGCTTATCGCCTTCAGAGATTAGCAGCAGGTCTACACTTTTTGGATCTTTCTCAGCTAATATGGACAAGAAGAGGGGACCACCTAATTTACGCTTGACTTCTTTGTTGATGTGCCACACAGTGTGTTAATGTTTGTCTTCTCCTTATGGCTTTCCAACTTCCGGCCATATACGAGAAATTAGATCGTCAGTCGATATCTGGTGTTTGTTGTGTATCTGTATGCCCTGAATTTTTTGGTTAATTTCTATCGCTAGTGAGAAGCAACCACGGAAATCAATTTAAATTCCTCTCATCATGATTCTGGGCATTAGGACATGCTTTTTTTTAGCAATGTATACTTTTGAACGGAGATGTAACTGAACCCCACAATAAGTTGATCAAAATCTTATGAACATAAATCAAGGCAGAGCATACAGCTGAGTGTCTTACAGGACTCCCTTTCCTGCACCTCAGAAAAGTGACTCAGCATGACCACTCTGGTATCGACTCACCCCATGATGTCACGACAGCTCTCCCCCTAACTTGGACAATGCTCTTCCCCTCAACAACACGCTGAACTCCTAATAATTCTGCACACGAGAAGGAGAAAGAAACGCAGTTGTTAAGTATCTAAGGAAGGAGAAATAAAAATCCATATTCGTATAATAATAATAAATTCTGAGTACTTACGCACAGAACTGTTGTTGTGTTCATTACTGGAATACACTTCCAGCAACTCATCATCAGCAGGCATGTTTGTCATTAAGGGCATATCCAGCATGGGTACTAGAGGAGCTGCATGACGTCGGCAGGGGAATGTGTCTGAAAGAATATGGACAAGCCCAAACGAAAACACAGGTGCAAAAGAACTAGTAGCTGGTGGTCGCGTCAAAACAGCGATAATCGCATTGAGTACAAACTAGAGCATCTCAAAAATAACAAACAAAAAATTTAATACTGTAGAATAAGCGATATCTTCCTCTGAACGATCGAAGTCGTTCCCCAGAGACCATCATCATCGTCATCATCATTATCAGCTGCTGGGTTCAGATCCCACAGCGAGTAACGCCTGCTCACACCTAGAAAAGGAGAAGTGGAACCCATAAGAATCACTTACACTACTAGCCATTAAAATTGCTACACCAAGAAGAAATGCAGATGATAAACGGGTATTCATTGGACAAATATATTATTCTAGAACTGACAGTGATTACATTTCATGGAATTTCGGTGCGTAGATCCTGAGAAATCAGTACCCAGAACAACCACCTCTGGCTGTAATAACGGCCTTGATACGTCTGGGCATTGAGTCAAACAGAGCTTTGATGGCGTGTACAGGTACAGCTGCCCATGCAGCTTCAACACGATGCCACAGTTCATCAAGAGTAGTGACTGGCGTATTGTGACGAGCCAGTTGCTCGGCCACCATTGACCAGACGAATTCAATTGGTGAGAGATCTGGAGAATGTGCTGGCCAGGGCAGCAGTCGAACATTTTCTGTATCCAGAAAGGCCCGTACAGGGCCTGCAACATGCGGTCACGAATTGGCCTGCTGAAATGTAGGATTTCGCAGGGATCGAATGAAGGTAGAGCCACGGGTCGTAAGACATCTGCAATGTAACGTCGACTGTTCAAAGTGCCGTCATTGCGAACAAGAGATGACCGAGACGTGTAATCAATGGCACCCAATACCATCACGCCGGGTGATACGCCAGTATGGCGATGAAGAATACGCGCTTCCAATGTGCGTTCACCGCGATGTCGTCAAACACGAATGCGACCATCGTGATGCTGTAAACAGAACCTGGATTCATCCGAAAAAATGACGTTTTGCCATTCGTGCACCCAGGTTCGTCTTTGACTACACCATTGCAGCCGCTCCTGTCTGTGATGCAGCGTCAAGGGTAACCGCAACCACGGTGTCCGAGCTGATAGTCCATACTGCTGCAAACGTCATCGAACTGTTCGTGCAGATGATTGTTGTCTTGCGAACGTCCCCATCTGGACATGGCTGCACGATCCATTACAGCCATACGGATAAGATGCCTGTCATCTCGGCCGGCCGCCGTGGCCGTGCGGTTCTGGCGCTGCAGTCCGGAACCGCGGGACTGCTACGGTCGCAGGTTCGAATCCTGCCTCTGGCATGGGTGTGTGTGATGTCCTTAGGTTAGTTAGGTTTAAGTAGTTCTACGTTCTAGGGGACTTATGACCTAAGATGTTGAGTCCCATAGTGCTCAGAGCCATTTATACCATTTGAACCTGTCATCTCGACTGCTAGTGATACGAGACCGTTGGATCCAGCACGGCGTTCCGTATTACCCTCCTGAACCCACCGATTCCATATTCTGCTAACAGTCATTGGATCTCGACCAACGCGAGCAGCAATGGCACGATACGATAAACCGCAATCGTGATAGGCTACAATCCGACCTTTATCAAAGTCGGAAACGTGATGGTACGCATTTCTCCTCCTTACACAAGGCATCATAACATCGCGTCACCAGGCAACGCTGGTCAACTGCTGTTTGCGTATGAGAAATCGGTTGGAAACTTTCCTCGTGTCAGCACGTTGTAGGTGTCGCCACCGGCGCCAACATTGTGTGAATGCTCTGAAAAGCTAATCATTTGCATATCACAGCATCTTCTTCCTGTCGGTTAAATTTCGCGTCTGTAGCACGTAATCTTCGTGGTGTGGCAATTTTAATGGCCAGTAGTGTATAAACAAAAACACTATAGAAAATATGTATACTTGCTTTCATCCTCAGCCAAGGTGACCATGATGAGTGACATCACAGCGTCGTCGGTAAACAGTGACAGCAGTGCGGCGTCGTCATTGTTGTCCAACGTGCGTGGCCATGACTGCAGTCACCATCGTCGTCACGGATACCGCACGAGCGCTTGACTCCGATATCAGGGCTGGCTGGCAGTCGGAGAGGGAGAAAGACTCGCGTCGCCCTCCGCAGGGCTGTTTACAAACCCCTTCGGCCACGCAGCGTGCGCTGATCAGTAATTCAAGTCGCAGTCCATCACGCTTCTTCTCTCCCCACTAACATTACTTACACATAGCGCATTGCGACAGTGCCCAGCGTGTTGGTACACATTTGAACATGCCTCTCTCAACTTGCTACTACTCTCATTACTCACCAAGCGTGGACGCAAGGCAGCACAAACGGGTTTATTTCTCTTAAGAAGAAGAACTTCCACATATTAAACGAGTGAGTTTGTGCTGTGACAGAAACGCACGAAATGGAATATGCTGGCTGCAAGTAGCTGCTGATCGGCTACTTTTGAGCGACACATTGCAGAAACTTGGGAAATCATCTCGACAGTTCTCCAAATTAGTGTAGATGTCACCTGGTAAATAAACGTAGCTGACAAAAGAACTGTAAAAAATGAGCTCGGGAGTATCTAAATAAGTACAAAAATTTTATTAAGAAAATAATATTTGCAAATATCTGCAACACAAGTAAATCCGTTTTTCTCTCCATCACCGTACACTTGCCTAAGGTGTCTGACTGACATACAGTTGAATGATTCCAAATTCAGGATGGCAGTGTTCTTGAAAATATCCCACATTCTTGCCACCACCTCACGACCTTTGACGTGCAGGACGCTCTCTCTGTGATCACAGTTTCGGAGTGATGTCAGCATATCCTCACAG
Source organism: Schistocerca americana (assembly GCF_021461395.2). Taxonomy (NCBI): domain Eukaryota; kingdom Metazoa; phylum Arthropoda; class Insecta; order Orthoptera; family Acrididae; genus Schistocerca; species Schistocerca americana. The sequence continues at coordinate 616,624 of NW_025726577.1, read as the reverse complement.
GTCATTCCTGTATCGTGGCGGCTACTGCGATAGTGGGATCGAGTCAATCACGCTACTGTCTTCCAAGACATGCAACACTTCGTTGTTCTGAGCAGCTGGGCGGAAGTGACAACTGTGTAGAAACTTGTCGAAACACAGACTGAGTTGATGCGTGTGACAACAGCCGCACCTTTAATCATCTTTAATCATCTTTAAACATGAAGCGGCCGCACTCGTCGTGGAGGCCTCGCCCGTGAGCAACAATGTTGTACCAGGAGGCGGGCAGCTTGGACCCTGGCAAGCAGGTCTTCAGCTGTATCTACAGGTGTTTCGTACATAACCTCAGAGAATGAGGTCTAGGGTTGTAAGATCCAGCGATCGCAATGGCCATCAGAGGGGACCCCCCCTTTCCAGTCCTACAATGAGTGTATTCTTCTGGTGCTTGGTGCTTGCAAACATTAACATTAAAGTGGAATGATCTTGGATAATGCCCTAAAATACCTTGACTGAGAATCTTTGCTGTTGGCCTCCGATATGGGTGGCGTGGGTGTTGTCCTCATTCTAGATCTGCCTGTTTGGCTTTTGAAAACAACATCGCGGATGAATGAGGCCTCATCCACAAACAATACAAACTGTATGAAGTTGGACAGTACAGCGCAGTGAACGATACTGGATTGACACAAGCAGACATAGGGCTCAAAATCCGTTCGTCGCAGTGCTTACACATTTCATCTTTGATTACTCATTGTGCGCTGTACACAGCAACACACCTCACCATGAACACGACACAAGCTATCTGATGCAATGGAAGCTGACAGCAGGGTCAGTGGTGTGCTTGCGGCACAGGTTAATGCGCCACTGCGGTGCTTGAGTGCTACGAGCCGAGTTGTGCACAGTAGGTCCGTTTGGTGGTCAGGTGTCTACACTGTTTATCAGCTGCTACTGTTCCAGTGCACAACGGACACCCGAGATCTTTGCCAGAGTGTGAAGAACTGCAGGCATCATTGCAATACATGCATTCAGACTGACAGTCGTTGCTTTGAAGAATTACTATGAGCTACATTGTTGTTCGGTGGTGTATGCTGTGTATGTCCTTAACACAATAAATATGCACTTTCGAGTATTGGTTCCCTATCTCAATTTAATTTATTGTGCAATCACTGTCACCTGTTTCAGTGTGACCCAAAAGGATTGGGGACCCCACGTACAGAGAACAAGAGCAGTTCTGTCCCACTTCCCTCAGACTCTCCCGACGGCACCCATGTCTGTGGTGAGCACTCACCTTCCAGAACAACATACTGGGTGATGCTAGGGTAGATACAAGAAAGGAAAACAGAATGGGCAAGTGCGAGAGGGACTCACGCACTAAGGGTTCTGTACAAACTCTACATCCTGGGAATCAAGATTCCCAATAATTTTTGCCTGTTATCGACACTTTGTAACTTTACTAGCAAGATTCTGGTCCCAGGAACACCAAGATCGGTTCAGATATTCTACGTTATTTCCTCAGCCCAGCCCAAACAAACAAGAACAAGCAAGCAGAGGACTTTAGTTTATGTATGTAGGGAGAGAAGATTTAATAACACATTTCTGTTTACGTACTAAATCATGAATACAACATACAATTTATTTTTGGATGCAGTAATGTTCGTATGTTATACTTTCAACAGGTGATGAATACAATGTATGTCCAAATTGAAAACGACATTTTTATGCGATATAATTACAAGTTAACAAGTTTCAGATTTTTTGCTTTACTTGTACCGGAAAACTTAGTTGTTGCCAAATCTCATGATTCCAGGTCAACGTAGGGCACCCTATGGGTTTCGACGAGTGAGTTTTCGATTATCAAAACACGAGACATAAACGGCCGTCCGTATCTGATGACTGGAGTCAGTTATAAGCTTACAGCTTTTACGCCGCCAAGGGTCGATATACCTTTGTATGTGACATAATTTGAACATGATACCCAGAACTGATCCAGAGAAAAAGATTCCCAACAGATGGACAGACAAATAGACTGATAAAAAATAATACGAAAAGTATTTTATAGAGTTATATAGTTACCAATTATGGATTTTATGATTTTTTCCTTTATTTGCACGGTGAAATCTGGCTTCTTCCAAAATGTCATGATTCTAAATCAACAGGGAGCACCTTATAGATTTTTGTGAGTGATTTTTCGTGTATGAAAATGTGTAATTAAATGGCCATATCTTTACTGCATTGACTTAGAAACCTACAATTTGTACAACGCCAAAGGAGCATAGACCTTAATATGTGACATAAATGCGAACTTCGTACCCGAAAATGGTCCAGAAAAAATGATCTTAACACTCGGGCAGTCAATACATTCCTTCAAATCTGCAATATTCGAGACATGTTCAGATACAGACGACATCGTGTTAGATGACGAGCATCAAACGCAAATTTTTGGCAAAAGCGATCAGCCAGGCAACAGACAAACGCTACAAAATTTTGAGTCAAACTGACATTTCGTGTGTGCACAATTAACTCAGATAATGTTTCAGATATGGAGCGGCTGATGTCTATCATTGCGTTTGTAGACGGTCATAACATGTGTTCAGGTTTCTCACAGCGTTGGTAACGAGTAGGATTTTGACGGATTTGTCAACAGTCTGGCTATTCTATTTTCGAAAATCGTTCAAAAGTTTGAATAGAATCTCGTCAGAGCTCCAGCTACGCCATGTGGCTTTACACGTAGGAACTCGACGCTGCTGGCAGCTCCAGAGCATTTCAGTTGGATACATCGTCACGGGAGTATACACTCATACATTCAGACGTCTGTAATTTCAACTACCAAGAAATATCTGCACCTCTCTTATCGGATGTCACAGTTTGAGAAATGCACTTATTTAATAAAACCCCACTAGGCATCTGCTGTGCAGTAATGTTTTTATGCCTGTACAAAACTGAATGTACTACACTCATGCGCTGGCAGTAATTTCAGTGTCATGTAATAGTGCTACGTGTTACTGTATATTAAGACAGGCTGCTGCTTGTGGATGTTACGAAAGTAATTTGAACTATTTTCTGTGTGTCTCAGGGTAACCACGCAAGTGGTCAGCAACTCCACGGTTGGATTAAGGACATGGAACGTGTGAAAGACATGCTGCGCACGAAATTAACCGGATGGTTACAGGACATGCAATTCGCCAGCAAACAGGTGGAGCACTACGAGGTGGAAGAAGACAAAGACGAGCCAGGGGACTTGATACTCAGGTATAAGCCAGTGTACACCCAAATGTCTGTCGTACTCACTATGGTTATTTGGAGTTTATCTCACTTTTATCCATGGAAGTATTCATTAAAGTTATAGAAAACACAGGGGTCATTTAATTGAAAATGGAGTAAAGAACTAGCACTAAGAGACTGTAGTGAAGTACATGGTTAAAGATACTCGTGATTTACAAAGGTTTTTGACTTCTTTTAGTCTTCGATTTTTTGATTCGTATTGTGTCATAAAATGTGCCACGTATTACGTAACAGACCAGCGGAGAAAACTGACACAATAAACGATGTTACTGCATTTACTAGAGAAAGTATTGATGGTTACAGATACTTCCGAAGTTTTCATAATTTGTGGAAACAATGATGTGGAACCTGACACGAAAAGTGAGTGTGTCCTCGTCTAATTCGGGACAAAAAAAAGGAAAAGAAAAAAACACTTCGGGAGAAATTACGGTAATACCATGTAGTAGCGACTCTAGTCCAGATACTGGCATCCAGTCGGTGAGGAAAAAAGGCCACAAGTCATGTTCATCTCAATAGATGGAGGAATAATTTAAGCAGCGATGAGGGAAGGAAGCGGATAGCCATCGTTCTTATATTTTGTCCTGTGGTTGGTGTGTTTAAATCAGTCCGTAGTATAGAGCGTAAATAGTGGAGGTTGTGAGCGGGAGGAAAGCGGAATAGTGTCTCGAGTGTTTGACATATGGGGCCGTGGAATGGAGTGTTGTAGGAGATATGTTGGCACTATGGAGGGTGACCAGGTGGCTTCCTGTGTGGGAATGGGCAAGCTCCCAGCAGGCACCCCAGGTCTTGTGGCTTTGTTGTTGGATTCTTTTAGGTGGCTTATTGTGAGGTAGCTATGGAGATGGAGAACATGGATTAGGATGGACAATTAGACTCAGTCGTGATTGCTATCAATTAGATGAAAGACTTTTGCAGTTATATCTGAAGATGTCGGTAGGGGAGCTACTTTACGATGAGTGTGTCTGGGAAATGGACTAGGTCTTTTGAAATGAAGGTGATCATCTGACATCTACAGTTAAGTTCATCATGGGAATTGATGTGGGTAAACAGCTGTGGAGAGGCAGTGGTCAGTGTGAGGAACGAAATTATGTGCTATAGGATTTCTCGGACGGAGACAGGCAGTAGGACAGATCACGGCCAGGGTGGTAAAATACACACTCAGGATAAAGTATTATGCAGGATGATTGAACATGATTTGTAGCCAACTGGAGCTGTTTTTGAGGAACGGTATTGTTACTCCACAATGTTTCTTGTGTGGGGATTTTTGGTTTGCTACTCCACATCTGTCATCAGGATTGTGAGTGGGTTACCGGTTCACTGTGTACGGAGACATGCAGATAGTGTGACGGGATAAAACCATCGATATTGTGTCAGGCAGTGGGAATGAAGGTAACAGTGGTTGGGAAGGTGAACTGAAAATCGGAGATGGGTAGATTTCAAGACAGGGGTGCACTACACAAAGGAAGCAGCTGATCGGATAGCAGAGTACTTGTGGAGTGCACATGGGGGGTTTCAGGGTAGCCAGTAGTTTGAGGTACTCTCATGAACACTCGCCAGTTGGTACACATTTAGGGAAATCAGATAGCTTTCAGAGTAAAGTCAGTTCGACTCTGAAACTTTTATCAGTCAACTTTCGAAGTATTTGTAACATAGTTCCTGATGTGTCGGCAGCTGGGCCAACACCTTGTAGATCGAGATGGCTGAAAATGCACGCTAGACTAACGCAGACAGGCGTGAAGTACTGGAACAGGCTACGTAATTAATGCTATGAAGAAAAGTACGTAGCTGGATTAATACTTATCTTTAATCAATCATTGTGGTACATCGCTCTTGACGATACACAGGAGACTTTAATTACAATCACTGTAAGGCTAATGGTGCCTTGCTAGTTCGTAGCCATTAACTTAGCTGAAGGCTATTCTGTCTCTCGGCTAATGAGAGAGAAAGGCTTCGTACATCTAGTCGCTAGCTAGGTCGTCCGTACAACTGGGGCGAGTGCTTGTTCGTATCACGAGACCTGCCTTGTGGTGGCGCTAGGTCTGCGATTACACAGTGGCGACACGCGGGTCCGACATGTACTAAATGGACCGCGGCCGATTTAATCTACCACCTAGCAAGTGTGGTGTCTGGCGGTGACACCACATTCCTCCCCCGCAAATCGGCGAACGGTCGTGAGATAAGGCTTCCGCCCGCCGTGGGGAGGACCCCATGTTGACATATGCGATGAGGTGGGGAGCCTAACAACAGGCGAGACTGTGCCACCCGCACCCGGCCATTCGGTCCGAGGGGAGCTAGGAAACGCCTGAAAACCTAGTCCAGGGTGCACGTCAACATGCGGTGTATGCGCCCGTAAAGAAACAGGAGGGGCCGAAGGGTCGACCTCCATTGCGTCGGGGTAGCCGACGCACGATGACGTCATGTGGTCCGGAGCGGGCGGGAGTTCCATGGCGGAGGACAGCTGGTCACGGGAAGCGATCGGCGGCGCGTGACCCTGGGAGGCGCATGGCGGCTGCAGCGAAGCGTCGAATGCGGGCGGCGCCGGCGGGAGTACCGGCGGCTGCGGCTGCGGCGGCGGCGGCGGCGGCGGCTGCTGCGGCGGCGCGCCGCCATGGGGCAAAATGGAAGGCATTGTCGGTAACACCTGGGGATGAGGCGAGCCAGTAGATGGGTCCCCAGGGCGCTGACCGGACGGCACCGTTGCTGAAAGCAGACGGGGAGCGGCAGAACCCGTGCGACGACAGAGGCGCAGCTGATTGAGATGCCGACGCACCTCACCAGAGGCCCCCAAAACCAAATACATCGCGCGGCCGAGGCAGCGAAGAATGCGCCCTGCGAGCCAACGCCGTGAACCGCGATAGTTGCGATAGAATACAACGTCGCCTGGAGTAAAAGCAGGAGTCTGCCGCTGCACAGGAACCTGATGCGGCGGATGCAGCAAAGACATCAAGGTTCGATGAGGACGACCATGGAGCAACTCAGCCGGCGAGCGACCATCTCGGGGCTGAGAGCGATACGAAGACAAAAAGAGCAACAATGCGTCCTCCCGAGAATGCGACTCTTTCAATTTCAACATCTGTGACTTGAAAGTCCGGACCAATCGTTCAGCGGCACCGTTTGACTGAGGCGAAAACGGCGCGGATGTCAGATGTTGAATACCATTGGCCTGGCAGAATGACTGAAATTCTGCGGACATGAATTGTGGGCCATTGTCGGAAACAATAGTCTGTGGAAGACCTTCAATACAAAAGATAGCAGACAAGGATTGGATGGTGGCGGAGGACGTCGTGGAAGACATCCGGACAACAAATGGAAAATTACTGAAGGAGTCGACCAGAACCAACCATCGAGCATTCCAGAATGTACCAGCAAAATCAATGTGCAAGCGTTGCCAAGGGGAAGTGGCTTTCGGCCATGCAAAGACTTTCCGCGGCGGTGCGGATTGTTGTTCGGCACACGCCATGCAAGAAGAACACATATTCGTAATCGCAGCATCGATTCCGAACCAAGTGCAGTGCTGACGAGCTAGTTGTTTCGTTCGCACTATACCCCAATGTCCTTGGTGAAGAAGCCGTAAGACAGAGGACTGTAACGAACGTGGGACCACGACTCTTGACTGATCATTATCAGAACGCAACAACAAAACACCACGTCGAACAAAAAGTCTCTCCTTGTGAGCAAAAAATCGGCGTTTCCGTGCTTAGCAGTGGACCGATACAAGATATCGTAGCGGTACTGCGAGAGGAAAATAGACCAGCGAATGAATTTCTGCGCTGTACGCGGAGGTACAGGCTTGTTCGGATGAAAAAGCGATGTCAAAGGTTTGTGGTCTGTGATGATGGTGAAGTGATGACCATACAAGAAATCATGGAACTTAGTAACACCAAACACGAGAGCCAAAGCTTCTTTCTCTATCTGCGAGTAATTTCTTTGCGCAGACGAGAGCAATTTGGACGCAAAGGCAATAGGGCGATCATGGGAGCCAACTTTGTGCGCAAGCACAGCACCGATCCCGAAATCCGATGCATCTACCATCAACAAAAGGGTTTTCTGGGGATCGAAAGGCGTGAGGCAAGTATTAGAAAGCAACGCCGATTTCAACTGGCGAAAGGCGCGTTCGCATTCCGTCGTCCAGACGAACGGAACACCTTTACGGCGTAAGCGATGAAGCGGAGCTGAAATGGAAGAGGCATTGCGCATATATTTGTGATAATAGTTAATTTTACCCAACACACTCTGTAGCTGTTTCACATTGCGAGGAGAAGGTAAATCTTGTATGGCGCGGAGGTGCTCTGGACTCGGATGTATGCCTTGGGCATTGATGACATGGCCCAGGTATGGTAAGTCACGAGCAAAAAACACACATTTGTCCTTCCTCAAGCGAAGACCATTGTGTCGCAAGACCTGAAATAACGTTCGTAGGTTCGCAAGATGATCTTCTTCTGTCAGTCCGGAGATCACTATATCGTCCAGATAGTTTGCTGCAGTAGGGACCGACGCACAAATAGTTTGTAAATACTGCTGAAACAATGCAGGGGCGGATGCACACCCGAACGGCAGTCTTTTGAACCTGTACAATCCAAGATGCGTGTTAACCATCAATACGCGCTGGGATTCGTCGTCCACAGGTATTTGCAAGTACGCATCGGCTAGATCCAACTTCGAAAAATATTTTCCCGGGCACAGTTTAGCAAAAAGATCTTCCGGGCGGGGCAAAGGAAAAGTAGCAGTCACTAGTTGTGGATTCACTGTGGCCTTGAAGTCCACGCAAAGTCTCAAGTTGCCGGAAGGTTTTGACAAAATTACTAACGGTGAGGCCCAGAGAGAAGCTTGCACACGTTCAATTACACCCTGTGATTCTAGATCGTTTAATGTTCTTGCGACCTCATCACGCAATGCGTGGGGAACATTGCGCGCTCTGAAAAATTTCGGTTGCGCGTTGACCTTCAGTTCCAAATGTGCTTCATAGTTTTTAGCGCAACCTAAGCCCGGTGCAAAAATGTCTGCAAATTCGTCACATAAGCGAGAAACACTGTCTGAAGGCACAGTCTGATTGACTGATAGGATCTGATTTACAATAGACATGTTAAACAACTGAAATAAATCTAAGCCAAACAAGTTCAGTGCAGAAGAAGAACGAAGAACGTAAAACGACACAAGTTTTGTTTGTCCCTTGTATGTTGCAAGAAGAGTGCACTGTCCTAACACAGGAAGTGTCTGTCCGGAATATGTAGTGAGCTTAACATTTGCGGCACACAACGGAGGTGCGCCCAGTTGTTTGTACGTGTCGTGATTGAGCAATGAAACTGCAGCTCCGGTATCGAGCTGGAATGGTATCACTTTGCCTTCAAAGTCTAAGTCCACAAAAAGTTTATTGTCCTGCTGACGACAAGAGCGACTGTTTTGTGCAATAGGAATAGACACTGGTACAGAATCACTTGCTAATTGACGTGATTTCCGGCGACGTCGACGCACAGTTTGTGTGGGACGAACACAGTCACTGTTAGAGAAAGTGGCACTGGACGAATCGGAATTAACTACATGAATGTCCATGGGCGAAGGTCCACGATCCTGAGTGTCCTTGGTTCGATTCCGGCGCGAAGCAAAGGGCCTGGAATTATTGTGATTGTCTGATCGGAGCTTTTTCTGGCAAACACTTTGAACATGTCCTTTCCTATTGCAGAAAAAGCAAATAGCTTGGCGTGACGGGCAATGTTCACGCGAATGTCTAGTAGCACACCGCGGGCACGATTTCACTGCATTTGTTGGCTGGCGCGGCACACCTGGTTTATAACGCGGCGGCAGCTGCGTTTGTGTGCGCGAGGGCAGTTGACCGGGCCGCGCAGCTCGCCCGGCGGGCCGGTTAATGTTACACACTGCTGGCGAAGTTTCAAAAGATTCCTGAGCACAGTCAAGTGTGTCTTGTCTATCTAATATGTCGATCACTTGTTGAAGGGAGGGATTAACTAGTTTCAATATTTGCTCCCGTATGCGAACATCAGAAACGTTCTGTGCAATTGCATCACGTACCATTGTATCTGAATAAGAAAGACCACAGCCACAGTCAAAAGAACACTCCCTAGTAAGTCCTTGCAATGTTGCTACCCACTCCCTATTAGTTTGACCGGCCGTACGTTTTGTACGAAAGAACGTATACCGTTTTGCAACCACATTAACTGTTTCTTTGAAATAGGCATCTAAAGCAGACAAAATTTCCTCGTAAGACAGAGTTGCTACGTCGCGTCGGGGAAACAATTTCACTATCACACGGTATGTGGACACACCGACACAAGAAAGCAAAAACGGCTGCCGCTCATTACCTTGAATTCTGTAGGCAGCGAGGTGGAAGGCAAACTGGCGGGACCACTCCCGCCAAGTCTCGAGGGTGTGGTCAAAACTTCGAAATGGTGGTGCAACGGCAGGTTGTGGCTGCGGTACCGGTGAAGCGGCGGCGGCCGCATCGGTTTGAATGGCACGTTGACCCTGGACGAGCTGTCCAAGGGCATCCAATAACGCCTGCGTCTGCTGATTCTGCAAGCGATAAAATTCGGACAGTACATCTGGAGAATGTGGCGAAGCCATGACACAAATAAATTAGGGCAAAGTAAAACACAAGATCCTTTGTAGACTCGTCGCCATGTGATGTGTCGGCAGCTGGGCCAACACCTTGTAGATCGAGATGGCTGAAAATGCACGCTAGACTAATGCAGATGGGCTTGAAGTACTGGAACAGGCTACGTAATTAATGCTATGAAGAAAAGTACGTAGCTGGATTAATACTTATCTTTAATCAATCATTGTGGTACATCGCTCTTGACGATACACAGGAGACTTTAATTACAATCACTGTAAGGCTAATGGCGCCTTGCTAGTTCGTAGCCATTAACTTAGCTGAAGGCTATTCTGTCTCTCGGCTAATGAGAGAGAAAGGCTTCGTACATCTAGTCGCTAGCTAGGTCGTCCGTACAACTGGGGCGAGTGCTTGTTCGTATCACGAGACCTGCTTTGTGGTGGCGCTAGGTCTGCGATTACACAGTGGCGACACGCGGGTCCGACATGTACTAAATGGACCACGGCCGATTTAATCTACCACCTAGCAAGTGTGGCGTCTGGCGGTGACACCACAGTTCCCAAATTTGCTCTCCTCCATAAACGTTCTCAGCCTCAAATTATTCTTGAATTGAGAGCTGGCTAAGACCCAAAGTAAAAAAACTCTGAGATATTTAGCGAGTCTTGGAATGTTTATCGGAAAGACATATTCGACGCCGTAGGAGGGGAAGTGTTTATTGCAGTTGACAAAAAATATTCTCTTTACTGAGGTTGAATTTGAGTGCAATAGTGAAGTTACGTGGTCGCACATAACAGGACTAGGTGAAACCATATCAGTTGTTGGATGTTTTTACCACGCACCTGACTCCGCTGGGACAGATGTGGAGCCATGCAAAGAATCAGCATTGCATAAATATGCAGATCACGCGACACTAGCTGGCGGTGACCTTAACCTACCGGGTATAGACTGGGACGTCTATATATTCACTGCAGGTCGTGCAGACAGACAGTCTTGTGAAGGACTTTTGAACACGTTTTCCGAAAACTTTGTTGAGCAGCTAGTTCGTCAGCCAGCACAAACAGGCACGACCTTATCGATGGCGTCAGCATAGAGATGGGGATTAGTGATCATGATGTCATCATAGCGACTATGGTTACGAAAGTCAGTAAATCAGTCGCGAACGCTAGGAGAGTTGATATGCAGTAGTCAGCGTCTCACTTAGACAATAAAATACAATCATTTAATTCCAGAATTATGGTCATAGAGGAATTATGGCTAAAGTTTAAAGAGACTGTAAATCGTGACCCGGAATAGTATGCGCCTACTAAGTGGATCAAAGGCGGAAAAGACTCATCGCGCTTTAATAACAAAATTCGGAAAATGCTGAGGAACGAAATGCTGTTACATTCTCGGTTCAAAAGAGAACGCGCAAATGAGGACAGCAAGATTTGTAGAGATTCGTGCGTCTGTGAAAAGATCTGTGCGCGAAGCATACAACAGCTACCACCGGAGAACCGGAAAAAGTTTTGGTCCTCTGCAAAATCGTTAAGCGGATCTAACGCTTCCATTACAGTCACACGTTGACCAGTCTGCTTTGGCGCTAGAATATTCCAAAAGGAAGGCCGAAGTTAAAAATTCCTCGTTTAAGGAATCGTTCACGCAGGAGAATGGTACAAACGTGCCGTCTTTTGACCATCGCATAGTAATGAGTACCGCTGGCGTAGAGAAACAGCTGAAACAGCTGAAAATAAATAAGTGGCAATGCCTAGGTGGAATGCCAGTTTGGTTTTACAAAGAGTAGTGTACGGCATTGGCCCCTTACTTAGCTTGCATTTACCGCGAATCTTGCGATCAGCGCTAAGAACCAAGCGAATGGAAAAAAGTGCAAGTAAAGAAAGGTAAAAGAACGGACCCAGAAAATTACAGACCAATATCCCTAACACCTGTTTCCTGCAGAACCCTTGAACATATTCTCAGTTCGAACATAATCAACTTTCTTCAGACTAAGGAGCTTATGTGCACAAATCAACACGGTTTTGGTAAGCATCGCTTCTGTGAAACTCACCTTTTCCTTTTCTCGCATGATGCACTGAGAGCTATGGATGAAGGGCAACAGGCAGATTCCATATTTCTAGATTTCTCGAAAGCATTTGACACGGTGTCCCATTGTTGGGTGCTAACGCAAGAACGAGCATATGGAATAAGTTGAGTGACTGCAGGTTGACACAATGTGACGTCGACAAAATTTCTAGTTGGTGTGATGAATGGCAGGTGGCTCTTGCTGTAGAAGACAGTGGATGAGTAGCAAAAACGAACTCGTAATATCCGGATACGGCATTCCAAGTGTCCTGCTTACGACAGTCACTTCGTTGAAATATCTGGGCGTAATGTTGAGAAGCGAGATGAAATGGAATAAGCATGGGAGGATTCTGGTAGGGAAGGGGAACGGTCGACTTCGGTTTATTGGGAGAGTTTTGTGAAAGTGTGGTTCGTGTGTGAGGGAGACCCCGTTTAGGACGCCAGAGCGACTTCTTGTTCAGTATTGCTCGAGTGTTTGGGATCTGCACCAGGTCGGATTGAAAGAAGGCATCGAAACAATTCAGGGGGAGCAGGTAGATTTCTTACCGGAGTTTCGATCAGTATGCAAGTGTTACGTATATGCTTCGGGAGCTCTGGAGGGAATTGCTGCAGTGAAGAAGACACTAAAAAGAAAATGGCTCTGAGCACTATGGGACTTAACATCTCAGGTCATCAGTCCCCTAGAACTTAGAACTACTTAAACCTAACTAACCTAAGGACATCACACACATTCATGCCCGAGGCAGGATTCGAACCTGCGACCATAGCGGTCCCACGGTTCCGGACTGCAGCGCCTAGAACCGTACGGCCACCGCGGCCAGCGAAGACACTCATTTCGAAGAAAACAACTGAGGAAGTGCAGAGAACCGGCACTTGAAGCTGGCTGCAGAACGATCCTAATGACGCCAGCATACATTTCTGGTAGGGACCACGGAAGACAAGATACGAGGAAATACGGCTCCTAAGGAAGCATATAGACAGGCGTCTGTCCCTCGCTCTGTCAGCGGGCGGAACAGGAAAGAAAACGACTAGTCGTGGAACAGGGTACCCTCCGCCACGCACCGCACGGTGGCTTGCGGATTATGTATGTAGGTGTAGATACAAAGGACGATAGTTGAGAGGAATTATTGGTTTCATGTCCGTAAATTTAGTGAAATCATTTTTGGCTTGGTTTCATTTGGAATCGTGAGGTTTTATCTATTCTATTTCATTTGTTTGGTCTTATGACTGCATGCATGAGGGTTGTGGTGTAATAGGTGGCCCCAGTTGTGTGTAGGTAAGGACGTTGACAGGAGTTTATGACGGCGGTGACGAATGTGGATGTGGTTGGAACTTCTGGCTCCGGCAGTGGTGGGGGCGATGGGGCGGGCCGCGGTGTGGGGCTGGCGACGGTGTTGGCGACAGAGCCAGCGACGCTGCTGGAGAGGGAGTCGACGGTGGCGCAGGTGGCGGCGACGGTGGTGGAGCATTTGACGGAGGCAGTGGCGAAGGAGCTGCCAGACTACGGCTCTCTGTGAGTGGTGAAGCAATGAAGACGACGACGAAGGGTGGGAGATGATCGGCGAAGAACCACTGGGAGAGTCCAGGTGAGAGCTGAGGTGCTGGCGAAGTGTAGTGGGGCGTGTCAGTAAAGCGGAGGATATACTTCGTACTGGAAATTTTGGGAGGACATTTTGAGGTTAACATGAGTAAAGCGAGTCAGAGAATATACTCCAGCCGAGAATGTGCTCATCGCGAGTAAAAGGGTGAGGGATGTTGCTCAAATCAAAGAACGTTCTCCGATTTCGTGTGAACAAAACTAGAGGAGCTTCTCACAACCGGAAAATATTGAAACGATCTCTTTAGCATTCTTCGGGCTGAGTAAGTTCTGCTAAGTTTTACCTACATTTTGGCAATGATGGCAGAATTCATATTTTTTGGGAGGCAAAAAAAGAAATATATAGCCCAACGAAGTGCTGAATTGAGGAGCTGTAGAAGTTTATATCGCTTTGACAATAAGAACATCATCTGCGGACGACCTCTGAAAAGAAGTGAAAATTGAAACATTTTTAGTGCTATTTAGTAGACCCAAGTTTTCAGACTGACGTACGAGAACATTTAGCTGTAGGCCTACACCAAACAACCGTGTCGCTGACTTTTACAGACGTTCATCATCATGCGTTCTCACAGCATAAATCTTATATAGTGTGATGTTAGAAATAAGTAGGGTTACCAGAAAAATTAATAACTGGTTTATCGCAAACCTAGCTACCTGTTACTCGTAACGAACGCATGGTGGGGCGCTTACGTGCTTGCCAAGCGCGCAGACAGTTGTGGGCCGTATTTAACCAAAATTATCTCGTGTTAGAGAACTCTGACAGAGTTCCGGCTTGGAGTAGATAAAGAGTCATGTAATCTTAAGATTTCGTCCGCATAATGTTCGCCCAACTTCTATAACTGAAAACTTTTCCGCATGTTGTAAATTCGGTAACATCTCAAGAAAATGCATTTTCGTAAGCTGTACGTAATTGTCTTAATAATTTGTTGCCGCACATAAAATAAACAAAATGAAACGTAGTGCAACTCTGCCTGAACACACTGGTGCCGGTTCCAGACATGTCGCCCGTTTGAGCGAGCTGAATGACACGTGACACTGCGAGTGCTTTCTGTGCCGGACACGGCAGACCACACACACCGAGAACTCAGCAGGGAGCAGAGGTAGTGAGAAAAAGGAAGACTCTCGTCAGAGAATATGGCTTAGAATGTTTTCCTCCTAAGAGCTTTCCCAGAGAATGTCCTTTTGCTCGGAGAATCTTCTCCAGAGAACGTCGTCTTGTTTGTTCATACGACCCAGCGTGTTTACCTTCTGTTGGATGTCAGTACAAAGGCGAGAACCAAACACGCATGAGGGGCCACAGCGGCAGTGGTGGAACTTCGGTACCGCCCTCGTAGTTCACGCAGCGCACCATTTCGTGTCTTTTCTGTAGTTCACGTATCGCCATTTACAGTCGGTCATTTCTAAATTCCGCCAATCCACTTCATTACTGGACTCGCATGATACCTTCAGTAATGGCTCCAGCACTACAGGCCAAAGCCGCCTATGTCACACTGACCCTGCCTCTGCACCCTAATTGACGACGATTGCCTTCCGTGGCAGCGGTCTGCCCCGCTTGTCGACACCCCAGCTCCATGTGGCGAGTATGTATTGCATCCTCTGTTGATTTGCCACTTTGTGTTGCAACGCACTTGCTCCTAAACTGAATATGGCAGTCAGTTTTGTATCATTATAGCTGTCCAGAAGTTTCGAGATTTTCTTTAGAGCTTGTTTCAGTGGATATTGTTTGTTCACCTCCTTGCTGCATTTAAATCCGTTCTTTCGTTGCCTTATGGAATGAACGGCTCCATTACGTTAAAAACAGCCCTTTCCCGAAATTCTTCCCCAACCAAATTTCCGTATAATGTTTATTCAGATCATAGTCAGTGTGCACGTACATCCTGCATCTGGGGAGTAGAAATGATGATTTTCATCACGGCACGGATTCTGAGTCCCACCTTGTCAGTGGAGTAGGTGTGGTACTGTACCTCCAAGCAGAACAGCGTGCTGGTGTACGTAGCGTGGAAATGATTTGCGAGTCTTAGGACCATGGCACCACATGTCTTATGGGAGGGACTGCTTTCCAGTCAAACTGGGGACCCAGACATGACACGGAACTCATTATGATGCAGCTTCATGTTTTAATTGACATCGTCGTTTTCAAGTAACAGTGATAACCAAGGACCATACTACAAGGAGTAGAGGGAGTACGGATTGTTCTGCATTGTATCTGTCAGTATGGAAACTTTCCATCGTCGATGGGCTATAGGGAATGCAGTCGTAGATTAATCAGCAAAAAAATTGTCTCATACCAGATTCTGACGGCTCCATTCTCATGATAAGATGTACCTGACACAGATGCATCGAATCGATGTACGGAACACTGACCTTAGGACAGAGTTTTACGGCCAACAATTTCTGTATGATAATTTCCACTGCCAAACGAGAGACCCGCACCAACCACTCACGAAACGAGACGGAGCGAATGCTTCAGAGCCAAGTAAACAAACATTTGTATGCAATACTGAAGCGTCATTTTGTCAAGTTTTACGTCAGCAGACATGTACTTCTGCACGTCAAGCATACAAGTGTGAGATGGTGGGCTGCGCACTGCCGGATGTAAGCGGAAACATTATAAAAATGCCACAACTGATAAGGGTATAATGAGTAAAGCAAAACACGTATTGAGAAATAAAAACTCCTGTTTGATATTTGCAAAGACGGATTTGAAATAGTTTAAGTCATCGTATCACGCTGTCCTTAGAAGTTGGATTAGGTGAAAGGAACTGAATAAGGGGACCTGCTTGACGGTACACTCACGATTGTCCATAGAGCTCTTCTTCCTGTGGGAGTTCTGCTTTCAGCTGTCATACAGTCTTTACGGAAAATTATCGCAGATGCCACATCACCTAAAGCAGGTAGGAAACTCCCTGGCAGGTCAGAGCCGTGTGTCGGATCCGCGACGTTTCAAGTGACTGCACTCTCCACTGCAGAGTGAGGATTCGCCCAGGAAGCAACTCCCAGCTGCTCGTGGCCCGTGAAGGTTTCGATGCCGGCGATGTACAGAGGCTGTGTGATGTTCTGGAGACGTTACTCAAGTGCCAGCTGGCTGCTAATGATAGTGCAACACACTCGAAACAAGTGGGTGTCTCACAAATAATGTTTGCAGC